>NW_007256024.1:0-1575 GCF_000164805.1 Carlito syrichta | reverse complement strand
GAAATGGAGGACTTTCTGACATCACACAACCTACCTAGATTGGAACAAGAAGAAATTGAGACCCTAAATGGAACAATAACAATCAAGGAAATTGACTACGTAATAAGAAAACTACCTACAAATAAAAGCCCTGGTCTAGATAGCTTTCCAGCAGAATTCTACATGATATTTAAGGAGGAGCTGATACCAATCCTACTGAAGGTATTCCAGCTGATTGAAAAAGATGGAACTCTACCCAAATAATTTTACGAAGCCAACATCACATTGATACCCAATCCAGGTAAAGATCCAACAAAGAAAGCAAACTACAGGTCAATACTACAGGTCAATATCTTTGATGAACATAGATGCTAAAATTCTCAACAAGATTCTAGCAAACTGTATTCAACAATACATCTCAAAAATCATCCATCATGACCAAGTAGGCTTCATTCCTTCGTTGCAAGGCTGGTACAACATTCGTAAAATCATAAATGTAATTAAATACATCAACAGATGTCAAAACAAATACCACATGATTATATCATTAGATGCAGAAAAAGCTTTTGATAAAATCCAGCACCCCTTCTTGATAAAAACCCTCAAATATCTAGGCATACAGGAAACATACCTCAAAGTAATAAAAGCCATCTACAAGAAACCCACAGTCAGCATACGCCTAAACGGGCAAAAATTGGAACCATTTCCCCTGAAAACTGGATCAACACAAGGATGCCTACTCTCATCCCTCCTGTTCAGCATAGTATTGGAAGTCCTGGCTCGAGCACTCAGAGAAGAGAAGGCAATCAGTGGTATCCAAATATTAAAAGAGGAAGTCAAATTACCTCTCTGCAGATGATATGATTGTGTACCTTGAAAAACCCCAGAGAATCTGTCAAAAACCTCCTTACACTGATAAAGGCCTTTGGCAAAGTCTCAGGATACAAAATAAATGTGCAAAAGATAGTCTTATTTCTTTAGACAAATAATAAACACACAGAAACCCAAATAAAAAGCACAATTTCATTCACAATAGCCACAAAAAAAAAATGAAATACCTTGGCATCTTCCTAACCAGAGACGTGAAAGACCTTTACAATGAAAACTATAAAACACTGCTCAAAGAAATCAAAGATGACACAAAGAAGTGGAAAAATATCCCATGCTCATGGGTTGGAAAATCAACATTGTGAAGACGTCCATCTTACCTAAGGCAATCTACAAATTCAATGCAATAACCATCAAATTACCAGCAACATTCTTCTCAGACCTAGAAAAAACAACATAGGAATTCATATGGAAATACAAACGTCCAAGAATAGCCAGAACATTCCTCAGCAAAAACAAAAACAAAATCCAAAACCAAAAAAACAAAGCAGGTGGTATCACTTTACCAGACTTCAAATTTTACTATAAAGTTACTATCATCAAAACAGCTTGTTACTGGTATAGGAACAGGTATATAGATCAATAGAATAGAATTGAGATTCCAGAAGCAAAACCCCAATCTGTCAACCAACTCATCTTCGACAAAGCCTCCACCACCTACCACTGGGGAGAGGAGAACCTATTCAGTAAATGGTGCTGGGAAAACTG
>NW_007256023.1:35728-42798 GCF_000164805.1 Carlito syrichta | reverse complement strand
TTTATTTTTGATGGCCAAGACAAGGTCTCGCCCCATGTCCCAGGTGGGTGTTGAACCCTCCGGCTCAGGTCATCCACTCACCTGGGTCTCCAAAGGGCCAGGATGCCAGGCTGAGCCCCTGAGCCTGGCCTGTGGTTGTGGTGGTGGTTGGTATTATTCTGAGTTGGATTCCTGCTCTGTCACCCAAGCTGGAGCAAGGGAACCACTCTCAGCCACCATAGCCTCCAATGGCTGGTCTCCCAAGATCCTCCTGCCTCAGCCTCCCAAGTGGCTGGAATGTCAGGTGTGCCCCACCACGATCGGCTCTTTTTTTGGTTTCTTGGAGAGGTTGTCTCCCTCAAATGCCCGGATTGGTCTCAAAGCCGGGTGCTCAGGTCATCCTCTCGTCTCAGCCTCCCAGGGTGCCGGGATGACAGGCATGAGCTCTTGAGCCTGGCCTCCACACCCCTCTTGGGGCATCAGCGTGAGGCCAGCTTCCTTCTGATGACCCGGGTGCCCTGAGTGTGCAGCCAGTGTCATCCACTGAGCCATCCCTGGGTGGAGCTCCTAGTGCAGGGGCGTGTCTATGCCTAGGTGCCCATCCCTCTGTCTGCTTGTTCCCCAGTGTCAACTCACACGTTCCTTTTGAGGTTGCCTCTGGGAAAGGGAGGGCGTGACTCTCAAATCTTTGGGGGGCTGGATGACTGGACACCTCACGACTGTCTCCTTGGCACTTTGGGAAGCTGAGACAGTAAGTTGGTCAGAACCTGGAGATCAAGGACCAGGCTGGAAAACATAGCAAGCCCCCACCTTGACCTCAAGCAAAACCCAGAAAACCGGGGGTGAAAGCAGGCCTCAGTGGGAGGATCACTTCAGGTCCAGAATTCAAAACCAGGAAGGAAGATCAGGATGTCGACCAAATGGAAAGCCTGTGATCACAGCAGTTTGGGAGGCCTAGGCTGAGAGGAAAGCCCAAGTTGGTTGGTTTGAGAGCAGCCAGTCCTACCTTTTGAGGGAACAAAGAGAGAGAGAGGAAAAGAAAGAAAGAAAGAAAGAAAGAAAGAAAGAAAGAAAGAAAGAAAGAAAGAAAGAAAGAAAGAAAGAAAGAAAATCTAAGGCAACAAAGAAATCCATTCTCTGCAAAACTTATTTCCTCAGTCCTTTCTCCCCAATCCCCCCACATACAAGAGTCCCCCACGTTTGGCATCCTCTGGCCCCATCCCCTTCCATGGCTGCTCCTGCTTTGGTATGCGAATTCCCGAGGCTCCCTGGCTGACTTCCTACCATCTCTCCTCTGCAAGGGTAGAAATGTGCCCCAGGCAGGTAGACCATCCAATTCGGCAATGAGGACATTTTGCCAAGAAAGGTCAGGGACACATTTCTCACCATGGACATTTCTTCCTCCCCTTCCCATTTTTCCTGGTTAAAAAGCCAGTCACCCTCTGAACACAACATGCTCATTTGGGAATCTGTGTATGATTGTCATGTTTTTGGAGACAGGGTCTGGCTATGTGACCCAGGTTAGGGCCCAGGGATATGACTGTCCACTGCCAGCCTCAAAATCACGGGCTCTGTCAATGATCTGGCCTCAGCCTCTGGAGTCGCTGGGATGACCAGCAACTAAACCCCAGACCCCTGTTAGGATGGGTGCAGAGATGGGGTCTGACTGCATGGCCTGGGCTGACCTTGGACTCCTGCTCTCTAGCCATCCTCCAGCCTCAGATTCCCAGATCACGGGGATTCCAGGCATGGGCTGTCTCGTCAGTCTTTCTGGTTCATTTTTGATGAAGGATCAAGGCTGGACTCGGGGACTCAGCCTCATCATCCTAGCACTTTGGGAGGCTGCAGCCAGCGGCCAGTTCAATCCCATGGGCCAAGATGAACCCAGGAACCTCGGTAAGTCCTCATCTCTACCCTCCATCAGAAATTAGTTGGGCGTGGTGGCACACGCTTAAAGTTCCAGCTCCTTGGAAGGTTGGGGAAAGTCTTGCTGGAGCCTGGCCGGCCGAGTCTCTGGTGGCTGGGAGAGAGGCAACGTCCTCCAGGCTGAGTGTTGGAGAGAAACACTGACTCAAAGAAAAATGAGAAAAAAGGAAAAAAAAGAAAAGCATCCATTTGTGTATGGAGTTGTGATCATTGTGAACAGACAGAGATCATTTGGGAAGGAGGTCCCAGGCATGGGCCTAGAGTTCCTGAAAGACAGTGGATTGGCAGACAATCAGGCTGTGGCTTTGTCCGGACGAGGTGGGGGACAGAAGGAGCCCGGGAGTTTCAGACCAGCCTGGGGTGCATAGCGAGACTTCGTTGCTCCCCAGAACGTGAACACGGAGTAGCTCATGGATGCAAACATGGTTCCACCTACATGTGATGTG
Source organism: Carlito syrichta (assembly GCF_000164805.1). Lineage (NCBI taxonomy): Eukaryota > Metazoa > Chordata > Mammalia > Primates > Tarsiidae > Carlito > Carlito syrichta. The sequence continues at coordinate 40,447 of NW_007256023.1, read as the reverse complement.
GTGGCCTCTGTCCTGGGGCATTCCTCAGCATCACCCACCAAGACAGAATGTATGAGTCGAGGCCGGGCACCATGACTCAAGGTCGTCATCCCTGTGCCCTGAAAGGTGGAGGCAGGAGGCTGCCTGAGCCCAGGGGTCAGAGAGGAGTCTGGGCAATGTGGTCAGACCTCATCTTGGTGAGAAGTCCCAAATTCGGGTCAGGCATGATGGCCCACGGAGTTCTGGCTGCTCAGGGGCCAAGGCAGGAGGACTGCCTGAGACCCGAGGTCAAGGAACCAGGAGCGACAATCATGCCCCTGTGCCCCAACCAGGCAAACGGAGACTCCAGCAACACAAAAGATGCCTCCCACATGCATCATGACAGGCATCCACAGCTCCCCAGGGAAAAGTCTGCGTGGGTGGGGGATGATGGTGTGATTGGGAGAGGAAGGGCCCCTCCACACACCAGAAGGTCGAAGACAGGGCGTCCAGAACCTGGACTGGCAGTGGCATTGCTGTCCCACCTTGATCGTTCTGTGCCCAATGGCAGCCCTAGCTGAGGGGCGTCTGTTCTGTGAGCTCACCCAGGTCTTTCCTGTGGGGCACAAATGTGGAGGGTGGAGGATGGCCTTCTGGTGTGTGTGGCATGGGATGGATGTGCCCAGTGGCCACCTTTGAAATCTCCCACGAATGACAGGCTGGTAAGTGCATTTTCTTCTCCCATCCCTGAAGGTGACTTCTCGTGCTGGGTGACAGGGGTGGTGGTGGTGGTGGTGGTGGTGATTATTATTATTATTTGGAGTCAGATTCCTGCTCTGTAAGACTGGAGCTCAGGGACATGCTCACAGCCACTGCGGATTCCACTGGGTGCACTCAGGTGATCTGCCCGTCTATGTCCCCAGAGTGTCTGGAACTACAGGCCTGAGCCACTACGCATGGCTGATCTTTGGATTTATTTTTGATTGGTGATACACCATCTTGCACCATGTCCTGGGATGGTGTTGAACCTGAAGACTCCTGATGTCAACTCGCCTGGACCTCCAAATGGCCAGGATGCCAGAATGAGCCCTAGAGTCCATCCTGTGGTTGTGGTGGTGGTCGGTATTATTATTCTGAGTTGGAGTCTCACTCTGTTGCCCAGGTCATAGCGTTGTGGCCCGCTCTCAGCCACTGTGGCATACACCGGCTGGGCTCCAGTGATCCTTCCGGCACGGCCTCAAGAGTGGCCCAATCTAAAGACCTGCACCAACAAGTTCAGCTCATTTTTTTGGCTTTTGTAGAGATGAAGAATCATCAATATGCCCAGGCTTGTCTCGAACCCAAGAGCTCAGGCCATCCTCTTGTTTGGCCTACCAGAGTGCTGGGATGGCAGGCTTAATCCCCCATGCCTGGCCTCCACACAACTCTCAAGGACCACGGCGAGGCCCGCTCCTCTGATGACTCGTGACCACCGAAAGGGCAGCTGGATTCACCAACTAAGCCCATCATGGGGGGAGCACGTGGTGCATGGGTGTGCATCTGCCAGGGTGATCACTCTTCATCCCACCTTGTTCCCCAGCGGGGACCTGCTCGCCTCTCCGATGGGGTGCTTTGGTGAAAGGGAGGGCTGGCGTGAGTCTCAAATCTTTGGCACGGTGGGATGGTTGGGCGACTCACGCATGTGTCTTCAGCACTCAGGGAGGCTGGGATGGGAAGAAGGCTGGAGCCTCGGAACTCCAGACAAAGCTCAACACCATAGCAAGCCAGCACCTCAACCCAAGCAAAACATAGAAAACCATGGTGATGGCATGCCTCAGGGGGAGGATCGTCTCTGGCCCATAGATCAAAACTGGAAGGAAGATCAGGATGTCAACCAAATGGGAAACGTGTGATTGCAGCAGTTTGGGAGGCTCAGGCCATGAGGATGGCCCGAGATGGGTGGTTTGAGAGCCACTTGGGCAACCTAGTGAGGAAAGAAAAGAAAGAAAGAAAGAAAGAAAGAAAGAAAGAAAGAAAGAAAGAAAGAAAGAAAGAAAGAAAGAAATAAAGCATAGGTGGATTCATGAGACTCTCCGAGTTCCCCAAAAGACTCTTATTTTTCTTTCTGCAGCCCACTGCCCACCACCAGCCACACTGGTACAAGGCCTGGGACCTTTGATCCCACGCAGGGCCAGATATTGTGGCCCCTGATGGTGGCTGCCCCACTATATGTTACTCCCACCTGCTCAGTAGTCCTGGGTCTCAGCTCCCTACCAAGCTACATTGTCTCACCCAGCCCCCAACACCAAACTGCAGGTCACCCAGCGAAGGCTCTGAGCGCCCACCTCTCAGAGATACCATTCCCATTACTGGTTGAAGTGCCCTGTGAGGGACTCAGGGCCATCACCTGCCCGTTAGAGCTTTAGAGCTCTGGAGCCCCAGGCCCGCCCTGGCTGAGGCACTCAGCATGCGACCTCAAGCTTGTGTAAGAGAGCAGAACCCCAAGCTTGTGTAAGGTGCTGATCAGAGGTTTCCAGCTCCAGAGGAGGGAAAGCTCAACCGTCGCCTCCACCCCAGCCAGCTGGTGACACCCCAGATCCAGCACCCAGCTGAGCAGTTGATCCCGCCCAGAGACCCAGACGAGCATCTCTAAAAGTGAAAGTGCAGCTATCACCTCCACAATTCTCCAGGCAGATTTGCATTGCCCTGCACACCTATCAGAGCCTCCACCTCAGTTCCCATGGACACGTCATTAAACAGGAGACAAAGCCCCTCCCCTATGCTGAACAGACTGAGACAACTAAGAGTCACAGACCTCCCAGGCAGCAGGCTAGCCACCTGCAACAAAACCAAAGGGGAGAGGCTGGAGATCAGAGCTCAAGAGACTTTAACCACTAAGGAAAGATTACAGAGCTAATCTGATCTCTTATTTTGACCTTAGGTTTTATCATTCTGACTGTATGTTTTGCTCACTATTGTTTGCTTTCTAACTTACACTATCTGTTTCATGATCTTATTGGTCTGTCTCTGTGTAGCTAGCAGTATTCTTTAGGGAACATTCCTTCAGTGTTTTCTTTTTCACTTCTCTCCGGCCTTGTGTCTCTTTTTCACCTGTTAGTTGGTATGTATGTCTGTTTACCCTCTCACTCTTCTCTCTTTATAACTTCCTAATGACCGTCCCTTCCTCCATTATTTTCCTCTTTTGTACCTCCTTTTGCTCCAGGGACTAGAGAAAAATCTACACATAGGAAGAAAAACCAAAAGAAGAATATGGGTCTCTCCCAGACCCCTGGGAGGGCAAACACTGAGAAAACTGACTACAGAATGCAAACAATGAAGAGCCCCTAGAATGACTTGTCTCAAACTACAGACCTAGATATCAAGACATTAATGGACAAATTAAAAAGAATTCAGGAGACTCAAGAAGAAACTAGAAAGGAACTGATATCTGAGATAACAGTAATAAAGAATACTGTGAATGAAATAAATAACAAACTGAGAAGCATGGAAAACAGAATTACCCAAGCAGAAGAAAGAATCTCAGAGCTTGAGGACCAAAATATAGAACTAACCCAAACTCTCAAAAACACAGAAAACAAGCTCAAAACGACAGAAAAAAATCTTCAAGAGATGAGCGATTACTTCAAGAGATCAAATCTAAGAGTAATTGGCCTTCCTGAGGCAGAAAGAGAGACAGAGACCACACTGGAACAAACCTTCCAAGAGATCATTCAAGAAAACTTCCTTTATCTAGTCAATGATGCAAAAATTCAAACACAAGAGATTCAGGGAACACCTGAAGGACAACAAATGAGAAGATCAGCTCATAGACACATGATAATTCGCCTAAACAAGGAAGGCATAAAAGAAAATCCTAAAGACAGCAAGAGAAAAAGGCCAGATCGCCTACCATGGAAAACCAATTAGAATAGCAGTAGATTTATCTACAGAAATGCTCCAGGCTAGGAGAGTTTGAAGCTCTACCTTCAAAGTTCTAAAAGATAAACAATTTCAACCAAGAATAACCTACGCGGCCAAGCTAAGCTTCAACAGCAAGGGAGAATTAAAATTTTTTCCAGATATCCAATCCCTAAGAACTTACACTACCACCAAACTACTTCTACATGAAACACTTAAGAAAGTACTAAACACAGAAGAAAAGGAGAAAAAAAAAAACAACGTTCTTCACGAGAGTACAGGAAAAATAATAAAATACACATGAACCAACCACAAAACCAAAAGAAAGACAATAAACCAAGTGGAAGAACAACTCTATAAGAACTCTATGATAGGTACGTACTCTCACATTTCAGTAATTACCCTGAACGTGAATGGACTAAATGTACCACTGAAAAGACATAGAATGGTAAAATGGATAAAATATCAACAGGCAAGAATATACTGCCTTCAAGAGACCTATCTCACTAGAAAAGACGTGCACAGACTCAAAGTAAGAGGATGGGAAACAAATTTTCAGGCAAATGGAACACAAAAGAAAGGAGGAGTCACGATCCTAAATTCAGACAAAATATCATTTAAGCTATCAAAAACTAAAAAAGACACAGATGGCCACTACCTAATGATAAAAGATTCACTCCCCGAACAAGAAATATCTATCCTAAACAAATATGCACCTAATATAGGTGCACCAACTTTTATAAAGCAACTCCTAGGAAAACCAAAGAAAGATACTGACTCTAACGCCATCATAACTGAGGACTTTAATACCCCACTCACAACCCTAGATGGATCATCAGGACAAAAAATAAGCAATGAGATCCA
>NW_007256023.1:21648-35098 GCF_000164805.1 Carlito syrichta | reverse complement strand
TACAAAAGCCCTAATTTCAACAGAAGAATCCAGATCACCAAAATAAAAACCCAAATCCAGGACATAGAAAACAAAAAGATAATACAAAAAAAATCAATGCAATAAAAAGTTGGTTCTTTGAAAGGGTAAACAAGATCGATGGTCCCATACCTAGACTGACCAAGAAAAAGAAAGAAAAAACCAAATAAACACAATAAACACAAAATATGAAGTCACATCTGACCCTGAAGAAATACAAAAGTTCATTAGAGACTACTACGTACACTTGTATGGAAACAAACTTGAAAGCCTCAAGGAAATAGAGGACTTTCTGTCATCACACAACCTGCGTAGGTTGAAACAAGAAGAAATTGAGACCCTAAATAGACAAATAGCAATCAAGGAAATTGACTATGTAATAAGAAAATTATCTACAAAAAAAGCCCTTGACCAGATGGCTTTCCAGCAGAATTCTACAAGACATTTAAGGAGGAGCTGATTCCAATCCTACTGGAGGTATTTCAGGTGATTGAGAAAGATGGAACCCTCCCCAAATCATTTTATGAAGCTAACTTCACATTGATACCCAAGCCAGATAAAGATCCAACAAAGAAAGAGAACTACAGGTCAACATCTTTGATGAGCATCGATGCTAAAATTCTCAACAAGATCTTCACAAACCTGATTCAACAACACGTCTCAAAAATCATGCATCATGACCAAGTAAGCTTTATCCCTGGGATGCAAGTTTGGTTCAACGTTCATAAAACCATAAATGTAATTAAATACATCAACAGATGTCAAAACAAAAACCATATGATTATATCATTAGCTGGAGAAAAAGCTTTTGATAAAATCCAGCACCACTTCTTGGTAAAAACCTTCGAACATCTAGGCATACGGGGAACAGAGCTCAAAGTAATAAAGCCATCTACGAGAAACCCACAGTCAGCATTCTCCTAAATGGACAAAAATTGGAAACATTTCCCCTGAAAACTGGAACAAGACAAGGATGCCCACTCTCACCCCTCCTGTTCAACATAGTATCGCAAGTCCTGGCTAGAGCAGTCAGAGATGAGAAGGCAATCAGGGGTATCCAAATAGGAAAAGAGGAAGTCAAATTATCTCTTTTTGCAGATGACATGATCGTGTACCGTGAAAATCCAAGAGAATCTGTCAAAAACCTCCTTACACTGATAAAGACCTTTGGCAAAGTCTGAGGATATGAAATAAATGGGCAAAAGACAATTGCATTTCTTCACACCAATAATAAACAAACAGAAGCACAAATAAAAGGCACTATTCCATTCAAAATAGCCACAAAAAATGAAATACCTTGATGACTTTCTAACCAGAGACATGAAAGACCTTTACAATGAAAACTACAAAACTCTGATCAAAGAAATCAAAGATGACACAAACAAGTGGAAAAATATCCCATGCTCATGAATTAGAAGAATCAACATTGTGAAGATGTCCATCTTACCTAAGACAATCTACAGATTCAATGCAATATCTATCAAATTACCAGGAACATTCTTCTCAGACCTAGAAAAAACAACACAGGAATTCACATGGAAACACAAATGACCAAGAATAGTCAGAACAATCCTCAGCAAAAAAAAAAAAAAAAGTTGGTATCACATTACCAGACTTCAAACTTTACTATAAAGCTACAATCATGAAAACAGCTTGGTATTAGTATAGGAACAGGCATATAGATCAATGGAATGAAATTGAGATTCCAGAAGCAAAACCTCAATTTCTCAATCAACTCATCTTCAACAAAGCCTCCACCACCTCCCACTGGGGAGAGGAGAACCTATTCAGTAAATGGTGCTGGGAAAACTGACTGACCACATGCAGAAGATTGAAACAGGATCCCTATCTATCCCCATACACAAAAATTAAATCCAAATTGATCAGAGACCTAAATGCAAAACCTTAAACCATAAGAACCTTAGAAAATGAAGGACATACCCTCATGGAATTTATAACTGGCATCCAATTCCTGACAAACCTGAAACCCACAGGCCATAAGAGATAAGGTAGACAAGTGGGACCTCATTAACTGACAAGCTTCTGCAAAGCCAAAGAACCCATCAAGAGAGCAGAGTGACAGCCTACATACTGGGAAATAGTATTTACCAACTCCAGGTCTGACAAAGGCTTAACATCTTGGATCTACAAGGAACTCAAACGTGCTGAAAAGAAAAAAAGCAAACAACCCTATTATAAAATGGGTAAAAGATATGAACAGACACTTCACAAAGGAAGACATCTGAGCAGCCAACAAACACATGAAGAAATGCACAACCTCACTAATCATCAGGGAGATGCAAATCAAAACCACACTGAGATACCACCTAACTCCAGTCAGAAAGGCAATTATCAATAGCTCAAAAAATAACAGTTGGAGAGAGTGTGGCAAAAAGGGAACACTTCTATACTGTTGATGGGAGTGTAAACTAGTGCAATCTCTGTGGAAAGCAGTGTGGCTATTCCTAAAAGCTCTAAACATCAACCTCCCATATGACTCTGCAATCTCCCTACTAGGAATATACCCTGAAGAACTCAAATCACTCTATAAAAAAGATACCTGCACAAGAATGTTTATCTCAGCATTGTTCACAATAGCAAGAACTTGGAACTAACCATGCTGTCCATCAAAAGAGGACTGGATTAAGAAAATGTGGTACATATGCATGATGGAATACTATGCAGCCATAAAAAAAGAACAAAATCATGAATTTCTCAGCAACCTGGATGGAACTAGAGTCTATAATACTGAGTGATCTCTTACAGAAACCAAGATCTGAGTATCACATATTCTCACTCATATAGTGAACCTTTGTCATACAATGCACTACCATAAGAAAATGACTGACAGTGGTGGGAAACAATGGGGGGAAGGGGGGTGGGACTAATGGTAGTAAACATCTGTTTGTGGATGGGGAGATACCTGTTATCAACAAGGGTTCTGAATGAAGCATATTTGTATACCTAATCCTTAACTGTACCCCACAATATCATAATAAAAAATATTGATTTAAAAAAATTAAAATAAATTTAAAAAGAAAGAAAGGGAGGAAGGGAGGAAGGAGGGAAGAAAGGAAAGGAAAAAACCAAAGGAAAGAAGGAAGGAAGGAAGGAAGGAAGGAAGGAAGGAAGGAAGGAAGGAAGGAAGGAAGGAAGGAAGGAAAGAAAGAAATCCATTCTCCTGCAAAGTTTCTCTCCTCAGTCTTTCCCCCGCATTCCCCTCACATGTGAGGGTCCCCCAAGATCGACACCTTTCAACCCCAAATTCCCAAAAATTGCTGCCCCTGCTTTGGTGCAGGAGTTTCCACACTCCCTGGCCGGGTTCCTGCTGGCTTTCCTCTCCAATGTGTGAAATGTATGCCAGGCAGGCAGACACTCTGACTCAGCTACGAGGACCTTCCTCCAAGAAAGGCCAGGGACACATCCCTCACCCAGACACATTTCTTCCCCCAATCCCATTTTTCCTGGCTCTAAAGCCAGTCGCCCTGTGAACACAACATGCGCAGTTGAGAAGCTGTGAATGATTCTCGTGTTTTTCGTGACAGTAGCTCTGTAGCCCAGGCTGGGGCCCAGGGACATGACCGTCATTCACCACCAACCTAGAAATTGTGGGATCTGGCGATCCTTCTGCTTTTGCCTCCGCAGTGGCTGAGGTATCACCCCCGACGAAAGTATGTGCGAGTCCAGGCAAGGCAATGTGTCACATAGCCTTCAACCCTGCACCCTGGGAGTCCGAGGTGGGAGGCTTCCTAAGCCCAGGGGTCACAGACCAGCCCAGGTGATGTGGCCAGACATTGTCTTGGCGAGAGGTCCCCAAAATCATGTCTGGTGTGGTTGTCCCCAGAGTCCCTGTTGCTTGGTGGCCAAGGTGTGAGGACTGTGTGAGTCCCACAGGTCGAGGCCCTGGGAGCCACAATTGTACCGCTGTGCCCCAGACCGGCCGATAGAGTCTCTGGCGGAAAATAAGATGCCTCATAAGTGCATCACTATAGGTGTCCTTGGCTTCCCAAGGAAAGGTCCACATGGGCGGGGGACAAAAGGGAGATCAGGATAGGAAGGAGCCCTCCCCCCACCTGAGGGCTACCGGAACCTTGGCTGGCCATGGCGTTGCAGGACTGCCTTAAATGCTCTGTGCCCAAAGTCCACCCTAGCTCGGGTCCATCTCTTCCATGAGCTTGCACGCATCATTGGCGTTGAACATGAGTGTGGATGCTGGAGACAGGCCTTCTGGGATGCGTGGCTGAAGGCATGGGATGGACTTGACCAGTAGCCACTTTTGATACCTCCCACGAGCAACAGGCCGGAAAGTGTCATTTCCTCTCCAATTCATGAGGGTGTCTTTCCGTGCATGGTGCCAGGGGGTGGTGGTGATTGTGGTGGTGATTATTATTATTAGGAGTCGGAATTCCACTCTTTCCCCTGTCAGAGTGCAAGGACAGGCTCACTGCTTCCGTGGACACCACCTGCTGGGCTCAGGCGATTTTCCCTCCTCGGACCCCAATTGTTTGAAACCACAGGCCTGTGCCACCACAGCCGGCTACACTTTGGATTTATTTTTGATGGTGGAGATGAGGTCTTGCCCCATGTCCTGGGCTTCTGTTCATCCCAGAGCCTCAGGTCGTCCACTCACCTGGGCAGATGAAGGGCCAGGATCCCAGGCTGAGCCCCTGAGCCTGGTCTGTGCTTGTGGTGGTGGTGGTGGTTGGTATTATTCTGAGTCAGAGTCACACTCTGTCACCCAGGCCCGAGCACAGAGGCCTGCTCTTGGCCACCTCAACCTCCACTGGCGGGACTCCAGTGATCCTTCCACCATGACCTCCCTAGTGTACGGAATGACAGGCATGCACCACCATGCCTGGCTCATGTTTTGGCATGTTGTAGAGATGAGATCTCACCAAGGTGCCTGGGGTGGACTTGAACCAGGGAGCTCAGGCCATCCTATCACCTAGGTCTCCCTGAATGCACAAATGACATGCTGAGCCCTGGTGCCCAGCCTCCACAACCCTCTTGGGGTCTAAACGCGAGGCCATCTCCCTTCCAATGACCTGGGACCCCAGAGATAGCAACTGGAGTTGCTCTCCAAACCCCTCTGTGAGAATGCCTGGTGCAGGGGCGTGCCTCTGTGAGCACACCCAAACCACTGCCTACCTGTTCCCCAGGGTAGACATGCTCACTCCTCCCAGGGGTTGCCTCAGGGAAAGGGAGGGTGTGACTCTCAAACCTTGGGGGGGGGCGTGGAGAGCCGGGCAACTCATGACTGGTCTCCTTGGCACTTGGGGAGGCTAAGATGGGAAGATGGCTGGAGCCCAGTATCTCAAGACCAGTCTGGACACAATAGAAAGCCCCCACCTGGACCACAAGCAAAACAAGGAAAGGTTGGGAGAGGGCAGGCATCCACAGGCAGATCGCCTCCAGCCAATAGTTCAAGACCAGGCTGGAAGACCAGGATGTTGACCAAATGGAAAGCCTGTGATCGCCACAGTTTAGGAGAACCATGCTGAGAGGAGTTAGGTGGTTTGAGATCAGCCTGGGTAACCTAGTGAGGAAAGAAAAGAAAAAAAGAAAGAAAGAAAGAAGGAAGGAAGGAAAGAAAGGAAAGAAAGAAGGAAAGAAAGAAAGAAAGAAAGAAGGAAAGAAAGAAAGAAGGAAAGAAAGAAAGAAATTCTCCTGCAAACATTCTGCACTCACTTCTTCCCCCCCAACCCCCATCACATGGGAGAGTCTACCAAGCTTAGCACCTTCCAGCCCCAAATTCCCCCCTCAGTTCCTGTCCCCGCATTGGTGAGGGAATTACCTAGGCTCCATGGCTGGGTTCATGCCAGGTCTCCTCTCCGAGGTCAGATATGTGCCCCTGGCAGTCTGACCTTCAGACTCGGCAATGAGGACCTTCCGCCAAAAAAGTCCAGGGACACACCTATCACCCATGGACGTTTCTTTCCCCAATCCCATTTTACCTGGCTCTAAAGCCAGTCTCCCTGTGGGAAAAAAGCAAACGCAGTTGATAATCTGTATGAGTCTGATGTTTTTGGAGACAGGGTATGGTTGTGTGGCCCAGGATGGCACCCGGGGACACGACTGTCATTCACCGCCAGGCTCGAAATGGCGGGCTCTGTCGATCCTGCTGCCTCAGGCTCCAGAGTGGGTGAGACAATGGGCACCTCTACACCAGATCCCCTGTTTGGATGGTTGTGGAGATGGGGTCTCCCTGTGTGGCCTGGGCTGGCCTTGGGCTTCTGCTTTCCAGCCATCCTTCGACCTCGGGCTCTGAGAGAATTGGGATTCCACGCACGGGCCACCTCACCAGGCCTTCTGGTTCGTTTTGGATGAAGGATCAAGGCTGGGCATGGGGACTCAGCTTCATCATCCCAGCAATTTAGGAGGCTAAGGTCAGCAGCCAGCCTGAGCCCTCTGGTGAAGACTTGCCCCCACAACTTGGTGAGACCTTGTTTATATACTCCATCCCAAATGATCCAGGCATGGTGTCATGAGCCTGTCATTCTGGCTCCTTGAAAGTCCATATAAAGGCTCGCTGCAGCTCGGCAGGCTGAGGCTGCGGTATCTGGGAGTGAGCCACTGCCCTCCAGCCTGGATAATGGAGTGAGACTCTGAATCAATGAAAAAAAGGATTAAAAAGAAGAGCATCCATTTTGGTATGGAGTTGGGAGCATCGTGAACAGACAGAGAATATTTGGGAAGGAGGTTCCAAATTGCGCCTAGAGTTCCTGAAAGATGGTGGATTAGCAGACAATCGGACTGTGACTTTGGGAGGCTGAGGTGGGGGACTGCTGGAGATTGGAGTTTTGACACCAGCCTGGGCAATGTACCGAGACCTTGTCACTTACTGGAATACAAACAGTGGAGTCGCACGTGGTGGCACCCATGATCCCGGTTACATGGAATGCAGTGGCCTCGGTCCTGGGGCATTCTTTTGTGTCGACTCCGCCGATAGTAGGTACGAGTCCAGGTCAGGTACTGTTGCTCATGGCCATCTTCCCCACACCTTGGGAGGTCAAGGTGGGAGTCTGCCTGAGTCCAGGGTTCAGAGATGAGCCCGGGCAAAGTGACCAGACATTGTCTCAGTGAGAATGCCCCAAAATCGAGGCTGGCATGGTGATCCCTGGAGTCCTGGCTGCTCAGGGGCCGAGATGAGAGGACTGCCTTAGCCTCACAGGTTGAAGACCCAGGAGCCAAGATCATGCAACTTGTCCCCGATTGTCTGACAGAGACTCCAGCAACATAAAAGATGCCTCCCACGGGCATCAAGACGGGTGTTCACAACTCCGTAGGAAATGACCATGTGGGTGGGGACAATGGGGAGATTGGGAGAGTGAGGGGCCCTCTCCCTGCCCGAAGGTGGCATACAGTGTGATAGGAACCTGGGCTGGTCATGGCATTGCTGGACTGCCTTGAACACTCTGTGCCCGATGGTGTCCCTAGCTTGGGGCCATCTGTTCCGTGAGCTCACATGCATCTTTGCTGTGGAACACGAGTGTGGACGCTGGAGGCAGGTCTTCTGGAGTGCATGGCCGAAGGCATGGGACGGACCTACCTGGTGGCCATTTTGAAACCTGCTATGAACGACAGGCCAGAAAGTGCCTTTTCCTCTCCCTTCCCTGAGGGTGTCTTCTCTCGCTGCCTGACAGGGATGGTGGTGGTGGTGTTGGTGGTGATTATTATTATTTGGAGCCGGAATCCTGCACTGTCACCCAGATTGGAGCACAGGGGCATGCCCACTGCCTCTGTGTACTTCACCTGCTGGGCTCAGGCAATCCTCCCACCTCTGAGGCGACACTGAGTGGCTGGATCCACAGGCCTGTGCCACCATGCCTGGCTAATATTTGGATGTATTTTTGATGATGAAGTCAAGGTTTCACCCCATGTCCCAGGTTGCTGTCAATCCTGCAGCCTCCGGCCATCCACTTGCCTGGGCATCTGAAGGTCTGGGATGACATGCTGAGCCCCTGAGCCCTGCCTGTGGTTGTGGTGGTGGTTGGTATTATTATTCTGAATTGGAGTCCCACTCTGTCACCAAGGCTGGAGCACAGAGGCCCGCTATCAGCCACCATGGCCTCCACTGGCTGAGCTCTGGTGACCCTCTCACCATGGCCTCCTGAGTGGACAGAACAACAGACGTGTGCCACCACACTCGGCTCATTTTTTTGGCTTCTTGTAGAGGGGAGCTCTCACCAAGGTGCCCAGGCTGGACTCACACCCGGGTCTCAGGCCAACATCTTGCATCGGCCCCCTAGAGCATTGGGATGACTGTTGTGATTCCCTGTGCCTGGCCTCCACAGCCCTCTCAGGGGCCCACCACAAAGCCTGCTCCCTTCTGATGACCAAGGAGCCAGGACAGGGTGGAGGAGTCACCCTACAAGCTGTCTCCAGGGGGAGTCCCTGACAGAGGGGCATGTCTCCACTGTTGCGCCCACTGCTCTGCCTGATTGTTCCCCAGGGTGGACCCATTTGCTCCTCCCAGGGGCCACCTAAGGAAAAGTGAGGGCGTGACTCTCATACCTTCTGGGTGGTGGGGATGGCCGGATGACTCACGCCTGTCTCCTTGGCATTCGGGGAGGCCAATACGGGAAGATGGCTGGAGCCCAGGATGTCGAGACCAGTCTGGACACAATAGCAAGCATCCACCTCAACCCCAAGAAAAACCCAGAAAACCTTGGGTGAGGGCAGGTCACAGCAGGAGTTTTGCATCTGGCCCAGAGTTCAAAGCCAGGCAGGAAGACCGGGATGTCGACCAAATGGAAAGCCTGTGATTGCAGCAGTTTGAGAGGTCCAGGCTGAAAGGATGGATCAAGTTGGGCAGTTAGGGAGCAGCCTGGGCAACATAGTGAGGAAAGAGAAGAAAGAAATGAAGAAAGAGAGAAAGAAAGGAAGAAAGAAAGAAAGAAAGAAAGAAAGAAAGAAAAGAAAGGAAGAAAGAAAGGAGAGAAATAATCCATTCTCCTGCAAACCTTCTGCCCTCAGTCTATCCCCCTTGCCCCCCCCCCACATGTGAGGGTCCCCCAAGCTCGGCACCTTCCAGCCCTACCCCCGCAATCCCTGTCCCCACTTTGGTGCAGGAATTCCCCAGGGTCCCTGGCTGGGTTTCTCTGAGCTCTTGTCTCCTAGGTGAGAAATATGCCCCAGGAAGGCTGGTCCACCAACTCGGCAAAGAGGACCTTTCACAAAGAAATGCCAGGAACACAGCCCTCACCTGGGGACAATACTTCACCCCCAGACCCATTTTTTTCTGGCTCCAAAACCAGTCACCATTTGAACACACCATACACAATTGAGAATCTGTGTACAATTCTGATGATTTTGGAGCGAGGTCGGGTTCTGTGGCTAAGGCCAGGGCCCAGGGACATGACCATCATTCTCCACAAGCTACAAAATTTTTGCAGTCACTAGCAATTTCCCGCCTCAGTCTCCGGAGTGGCTGGGTTGATGGGCACCTCGACCCCAGGCCCCTGTTTGGATGGGTGTGAAGACAGGGTCTTCTTGTATGACCTGGTGTGGCCTTGAGCTCTTGGGCTACAGCCATCCTCCTGATTCGGCCTCCCAGAGTGCTGAGGTTCCAGGCATGGGCCACAGTACCCAGCCTTCTTATTCATTTTCGATGAAAGATAGAGGCCAGACTAGGGGGCTCAACCTCATCATCCCAGAGCTTTTGGAGGCCAGAGCCTGGGTCCAGACCTACCCCACGGGTGCATGCCTGTCATTATGGCTTCTCAGAAGGCCTGGGGTGGAAGGCTCGCTGGATCCCAGTGGGCCGAAGTTGTGCTGGCCGGGAGCAAGCCACTGCTCTCCAGCCTGGGCAATGTAGTGAGACTCGAACTCAAAAAAAAAATAAAAGGAAAGAAAAGAATATCATCCATTTGTGTATGTAGCTGGGATCATTGTGAATAGACAGCAATCATTTGGGAAGGAGGCCCCAGGCTTGGGCTTAGAGTTCCCAAAAGATGGTGGATCAGCAGAGAGTTGGGCCGTGGTTTTGGGTGGCTGAATTGGGGAACCACTGGAGATCGGGAGTTTGAGACCAGTCTTGGCCACATAGTGAGATCACGTCGGTCCCCGGAATGCAAACATTGGAGTCACGCGTGGTAGCACTCACTGTCCTGGCTACAGAGAATGCTTTGGCCTCCATCCCAGGGTGTTCCTTTGTGCTGCCACTGGCAAAAGAATGTGGGAGTCCAGGCAGGGTACCATGGCTCATGGCAGTCAGCCTCATGGCAGTCAGCCCTGAGATGCTGAGGCAGGAGGTTTCCTGATCCCAGGTTACGGCAACAGGCCAAGCGATGGGGCAAGATTTTGTCTCAGTGAGAGGTCCCCACATTTGAGACAAGTGTGTTGGCCCCCAGAGTCCCGGCTGATCAGGAGCCAAGGCTGGAGGACTGAGTGAGACCCACAGGTTCAGGCACCAGGAGCCACGATCGTGCCGCACACCCCAGTTTGGCCAACAGAGACTCCAGCAACAAAAAAGATGCCTCTCACTTGTGTCAGCATGGGAGACCACAGCTCCACAGGGAAAGGTCTTCGTGAGCGAGGGACAATGGAGTGATTGGGAGAAGAAGGGGCCTGCACCCCTGCCCGAAAGTGGCAGACAGGGCGACTGGAACCTGGGCTGGCCACAGCATTGCCAGATCATGTTGATCGCTCTATTTCCAAGCCCTGGCCTAGCTCGGGGCCATCTGCTTCATGAGCTCAAACATGTCTTTGCTGTGGGTTCTGAGTGTGGAAGGTGTAGGCAGAACTTCTGGGGCCTGTGGCCAAAAGCGTGGGTTGGACAAGCCCAGTGGCCAACTTTGAACCCTCCCTCAATGTCAGGTCAGAAAGTGTCTTTTTCTCTCCAATCCTTGAGGGTGACTCCTCAAGCTGGGTGGCAGAGGGTGTGGTGGTGATGGTGGTTGTGGTGATTATTATTATTTGGAGTCAGAATCCTACTCTGTAAGACCAGAGCACAGGGACATGTTCACAGCCACCTCACACTCCACTGGCCCCTCTATCCCCAGAGTGGCTGGAACCACAGGCTTGTGCAACCATGAATGGCTAATCTTTGGATTTATTTTTATGGCCAATACGAGGTCTCACACCATGTCCTGGGTTGGTGTCAAACCCACAGGGTCCTGATGTAAACTCGCCTGGGCCTCCCAAGGGCCAGATGCCAGGATGAGCCCCAGAGCCTGGCCTGTGGTTGTGGTGGTAGTTGGTATTATCAGAGTCAGAGTCTCACTCTGTCACCCAGGCTGTAGCACTTGGGCCTGCTCTCGGCCATTGTTGCTTCCAGCAATCCACCATGGTCTCGCAAGTGGCCAGATCCAAAGGCCTGTGCCAATAAGCTCATTTTTTGGCTCATTTTTTTGGCTTTAGTTGAGATGAGGTCTTGCCAAGGTGCCCGGGCTGGTCTCAAATCCAGGCCATCCTCATGCCTAGGCCTACCAGAGTGCCGGGATGAAAGGCATGATCTCCCGTGCCGGGGATCCAAACCACTTTTGGGGACCACGGTGAGGCCTGTTCCCTACGATGGCCCAGGAACCTCGAGAAGGCGACTGGAAAGCTGGCCGAGCCCAACTTGGGGGGAGCACTTGGTGCATGGGTATGTCTCTGCCAGGGAAACCACCCTTCATCCCGCCTTTTTCCTCAGGGGGAACCTGCTTGCCCCTCCCATGGGGTGCCTCGGTGGAAGGGAAGGCGCCAAGAACTTCAAACATTTGGTGCAGTGGGATGACTGGGGCAACTCATGCCTGTCTCCTTGAAACTCGTGGAGGTTGAGATGGGAAGATGGCTGGAACCTGGGAACTCAAGAAAAGGCTGAACACCATAGCACACCCTGTCTTCTTGTTTGTTTTTGATGAAGGATCGAGGCCAGACTCAAGGGTTCAACCTCATCATACCAGTGCTTTGGGAGACCAAAGCCATCAGGGGGCTCGAGCCCGTGGTTCCAAGACTTGCCTGTGCACTTCGGTGAGACCTTGCCTCTACCCTCTGTCCCAAATGAGCCGGGTGGGTTGGTGTGCAGCTGTCATTCTGGCTTCTTGGAAGGCCTGGGGGGGAAGGCTTGCTGGAGCCCAGTGGGCCAAAGTTGCACTGGCCAGGAACGAGCCACCGCCCTACAGCCTGGGTGATGGAGGGAGACTCAGACTCAAAATAAAAGAAAGAAAAGAAGATAATACATTTGTGTATTGGAGTTGCGATCATCGTGAATAGACAGAGATCATTTGGGAAGGAGGCCCCAGGCTTGGGCTTAGAGTTCCTAATAGATGGTGGAATGGCAAACAATTGGGCTGTGGGTTTGGGTGGCTGAGTCGGGGTGCCTCTGGTGACTGGGAGTTCGTGACCAGACTCAGCCAAGTAGTGAGATCACATTGCTCCCCGGAATGCAAACACTGGAGTTGCACTTGGTGGCGCCTGCCATCCCAGCTACAGGGGTTGTGGTGGCCTCTGTTGTAATGCATTCCTTTGCATCACCACCAGAGAAAGAACGTGGGAGTCCAGGCAGGGCACCATGGCTCATGGCAGTCAGCCCCACCATGGGAATCCGAGGTGAGAGGCTTTGTGAGCCTAGGTATCGGGAACAGGCTGGGCCACGTGGCCAGATCTCATCTTGGTGATAGGTCCCAAAATTTGAGACAGGTGTAGTGGCCCCCAGAGTCCCGGCTTATGAGGGGTCGATGCTGGAGGACTGACTGAGCCCCACAGTTTCAGGCCCTGGGAGCCATGTTCATGCCGCCGCACCACAGCCTGGCTGACAGAGACTCTGGCTACAAAAAAGATACCTCCCATGTGTCAGGATGGGAGATCATGGCTCCCCAGGGAAAGGCCCATGTGTGTGAGGGATGATGGAGTGATCAGGAGAGGAAGGGGCCCGCACCCCTGCCCAAAGGTGGCAGACAGGGTAATGGACACCTGGGCCAGCCACAGCAATGTCAGACTGACCGTGTTGATCACTCTGTTCCCGACAGCTGCCCTAGCTTGGGGCCATCTTTTTCGTGAGCTCCCACACGTCTTTGCTGTGGGTCCCGAGCATGGAGGGTGTAGGCAGTCCTTCAGTGGCATGTGGCTGAAGGCGTGGGTTGGATGAGCTTGGTGGCCAACTTTGATCCCTCCCACAGTGTCAAGCCAGATATTGCCTTTTTCTCTCCCATCCTCGAGGTTGACTCCTCATGCTGGGTGGCAGGGGTGGTGGTGGTGGTGGTGATTATTATTTGGATTCAGAATCCCATTCTGTCACCCAGGTCAGAGTGCAGGGGCTCACTCACAGACACCGCGGACTCTGCCTGCCAGGCTCATGCTATCCTCCTGCCTTGGCACCCCAAGTGGCTGGAACCACAAGCCTACACCACCACACCTGGCTAATCTTTGGATTTATTTTTATGGCTGAGATGAGGTCTCACCCTGTGTCCCAGGCTGGTGTTGAACCATCAGACTCAGGCCGTCCACA
>NW_007256023.1:0-21395 GCF_000164805.1 Carlito syrichta | reverse complement strand
CCAGGGTGACAGACGTGAGACATGGCACCTGGCCTCCAAATCCCTCTGAGGGTCCCACTGGGAGGCCCGGTCCCTTCCAATGACCTGTTGTCAGGAGCCAACCTCAGAGGCCTTCACGTTTACAGGGTCTGGAAAGCCAAAAACCCCAGGTTGTGGGGCAACTCTGGGCAACTATTGGCCCTGCTTCTACTACTCATCTTTTTATGTTTGCCCTCAGTATCTGGAGAGTTGGGAGATGATAAAAAATAGTAGTCCCCTAAAATAATCTATTAGTAGAAACAACCAATTAGTGAAATAGAAATTTTTCTGCTGAGAATGACCCTCCAATTGAGTTTCTCTGTACCCGCTTTTTTGATGCTTAAATCCACAACAATGACTAAAAACTGCGGGTGGCACTCTCCTACCCCTGGGAGCCTTGGGTTGAATGTGCCTCAGTGATCTTTTTATCCCTGTCAGGGGACTATAGATGCAAATTATAAACATCATGTTTGGCATCTTAATAGGCTTATTAGTTTTAGTTTTTTTTTTTTTTTTGAGTTGGAGTCTCACTCTGTCGTCCAGACTGGAGTGCAGTGGCCGCTCCTGGCCACCGCAGCCTTGACCTGCTGGGCTCCGATGATCCTTCTGCCTCAGCCTTCCGAGTAGCCGGAATTACAGGCATGTGCTACCACGCCCGGCTGATTTTTTGATTTATTGTAGAGATGAGGTCTTGCTGCCCAGGCGGGTCTCAAACCCGCGGGCTCAGGCAATCCACTTACCTCAGCCTCCCATAGGCACGGGATTACAGGCTGAGCCACCGAGCCCAGCTTAGTTTTAGTTTTTTAAGTTGGTTGCTAAATAGAGAATTTTGGGGATGTTGTTTTCATTTTGCTAATTTTGAAGAGTTATATAGGTGTTTTTAACATAACAAAAAAGGTTGTTGCGATGATAGTGTTTTAATTTTAGGTGTGGCCATTTATGCAAGAAAACAGATGGATGACCCTATAATTTGCAGTATACACAAACTTTTTGCATTTTAGAGTAGATGATTAATATGGAAAGGTTGAAATAGTAGAAATGGCTTTGTAATTGTGTTTAGAAAAAAAATGTTAGGAAAACATAAGTTAGGCATGAAGTTGTTAAAAGTTTAGATGGTTAGGGTTAGTAGTTAAAGAAAACACGCTGTGAAGAATTACATGCTTTAAAGATTCTATTAGTGGATACAGTGTCACAAATTTGAGAGAAGACAGAATATTTCATCACTGTTAGATCAATGATCAAAACAAAATAAATACGTCTGAATTTGAAGGCCAAACTGTATGCAACTTAAAGTATAAAAGGAACTTGAAAAGAAAAATAAATGGGCAACTGTCCTGCATAACATCAGAGTCAGTGTCGAAGTTTTCTCCTATGCCGACACTGTTCCTCCTTCAGGGAACCCTGACCTGCTGGAGCTGGACTCTGGCAAGGAGTGCCCGAACAGGGACCTGAAAGATAAGCCTTACTTTAATCTGAACAGATAAAACCTTGCCTAAGGTGTTGCAGATCCCCTGGTAGAGCAAAGCTAGGAAGGGTAAGCAGTTTTAGAGCCATGATATGAACATGGGTCAGAGTGAATTTAAAGAAAAAAAATTGTTCATAACTATCTTGATGCATATACTTTCCAAAAGAGGAATTAAAGTTTTCTCTACATGATTATCTTGTTTTCTCCATTTACAGCAGGAACAGTGTTCCTGGTTCCCTGAAGAAGGCATTGTTAATTAAGAAACACGGACAAGCCGGGCTTGGTGGCTCAGCCTGTAATCCCATGCCTTTGGGAGACTGAGGTGAGTGGATTGCCTGAGCCGCAGGTTCGAGAGCCACCTGGGCAATGAGACCTCATCTCTACAATAAAATCAAAAAATTAGCCGGGTGTGGTAGCGCATACCTGTAATTCTGGCTACTCGGAAGACTGAGGTGGAAGGATCGCTGGAGCCCAGCGGATCAAGGCTGCGGTGGCTGGGAGTGGCCACTGCACTCCAGTCTGGGCGACAGAGTGAGATTCCAACTCAAAAAAGAAAAAAAAAGAAACATGGACAAAGATTTGGGAAAAATTGAGAGTGTATTACACTCTCCACAGTCTGTAATGAGTGCCTGTAGATACATTTGCATTATGGATTATAATTACAGATGTCTTACATCCACAACGAGAGATTGATAAAATGACCATTAGGGTAAAAGAGAAAAGAGGTGAAAGAACTCCCTTACTAGTCCCTGTTTCTTCCCAGGTAATGTTAGACACTGCCCCTGTTAATGATGATCCTTTACCCCCTGAGCATAAGGACGGCTTAAAAGAAGCAGCAGCTAGGTATTATGAAGAAAATATCCAGAAAATTTAAATTTGCACCTTGGGAACAAAAGACCTCTGGTAAGTGACAACAGAGGAGGAGGGATTGTGATTTGTGACCATCTTGATTTAAGAGGAGAAAATTGTCTTTCTATACTGATTCCTGTTATACAAAAGGGCTGTTGTCTCATATTTTAAAAAGTCACCATTCCTGTTAATAAGGCAACAATTCAGATTTACTTATCCAATTACAGCAACTAATAATTGTCAGAAACCAACCATTTTTCAAAGGTCATATTAGATTTCATTCAGGACTTCCTGCACTTCTACATCAAGGTAATCAATTAGCAGATGCCTTGACATAATCAGTCATGTGCCCTCTCCTTGAAGGTTCTTTAGTCAATCAAACTCAGCAATTCCAAAAAATTCATCACCAAAACGCTGCAGCTTTAAGGCACCAGTTTCACACTCCAAGACAAATGGTTAGACAAATAATTAAAAAATTGTACTTCGTGTCCTACTTCTAATAACCCCCTCCCCTTAGGAGTTAATCCCTGCAGATTAAACCCTAATTTTTTGTGGCAAATATATGTTACTCATTTTCAAAGTTTTGGAAAATTGTCATTTCTACATGTGACAATGGCTACATTTTTCCATGTAATTTTAGCCTGGCCCAGAACTGGGTAAGCATATAATGATGTAGTGCAACATTTATTCTCTTGTTTTTTACAGCTGGGTATTCCTAAACAATTAAAAACTGATAATGCTCCTGCGTATGCATCAAAAGTTTTTCAGTCGTTTTGTACCCAGTTTGGAATCTCTCATTCTACAGGAATTCCATATCATCCTCAAGGTCAAGCTATAGTCGAGAGAGCCCATCAAACTTAAAAAAATCAAATAATTGAGCCAGGCTTGTTGGCTCAGCCTGTAATCCCAGCGCTTTAGGAGGCCAAGGTGAGTGGACTGCCAGAGCCCACATGTTCAAGACGTGCCTGGGAAACTTGGCGAGACCTTATCTCTACAATAAATCAAATAATTAGCCGTGTGTGGTAGCATGCGCCTGTAGTTCCAGCTACTTGGAAGGCTGAGGAGGAAGGATAGTCAGAGCCCAGCAGGTGAGACTGCAGTGGCCAGCAGCGGCCACTGAAATACAGTCTGAGTGACAGAGTGAGACTCCAACTAAAAAAAATCAAATAAATAAATTGTAGGGAAGGGAATTCAAATATAGTTCTCCCCATCAAATCATAAATCATGCTGTTTGTAATTAATCATCTCAATTTAGACTCTCAACACATTCAGCTATGATAAGACATTGGAGTCCTGAGAATAATATTAAACCGATGGTAAAATGTAAAGATCTTCTTACAGGTCAATGGAAGGGGTCCGATGTCCTTTTAACATTCGGGACAGCTTATGCTTGTGTTTTTCCCCAGGACTTTCCCTAACCTATTTTGGTACAGGATTGTCAAATTAGGCATGTCCAGCCCCCTACCCCCATCAAGTTGCAGCCAGACGAGACATAAATCACACCATCAGAGTAGAATGCAGATGATGAAGAGAATGTGTTGGTGCCAATGTTGAAATGTCTCACCATTCAACAACCACTTCCACCTCCACCAACTCGACTGAAGACATCTCATCATTTGTTGTTTCCCACTCCTCAACCCAGACATTACTGTCAAGTTGTTTCAACTAGACAGTGCACACCACCCACATGGGGCAAATCTAGGCCCTCAACCATGATGCCAAGGATTTGGTTTGCTCTCAAAAACACTTCTCTCTCTCCCTCTACTGTTTTTGTTGCTATACTGGGTATTATAGTGTGCAAGGTGGATTGCATGTATTCGGAAAAATCTTATTGGTGTTATATCCCAAACCCTCCAGTGTTCCAGCCTGTTACATGGGATGCTAAGATTATTACTGTTTTTCTAATCATTCCTCTTTCTTAGGAGGCCCCACTCTTTTTTCATCACAAGCCAAAACTGTTATTAATCATAAGTTTTCTTTTTCAGGTTATTCTACTTCTCCTCCAATATGTTTTAGTTTACCTAAAAGATCACCTTGATATTTCAGGTTGTTTAAACTCACGTATAAAAGCTCTGGTAATAGATAGCCCCTCTTATCATCCCAGAACGGTAAATGACTGAGATGATAGGTTTCTTAAATTATTGATGGGTGGGGACTCTGACCCTAAATTAGCAACCAGGGTTCAGGAGGAATGCCTGAGCCCCACAGATCAAGTCCTTGAGGGCCATGGTCATGCCGCCATGCCACATCTTGGATGACAGAGACTCTGGTGACAAAAAAGATGCCTGTCACATGTGTCACATCAGGCATTCACGGCTCCACATGGAAAAGTCCACGTGGATGGAGGATAATGGAGTGATTGGGAGAGGAAGGGACCCTCCCCCTTCCCGAGGGTGGCAGGCAGAGCGACCATAACCTGGACTTCCCTCAGCATTGCCAAACCACCTTGATCATTCTGTGGCCCATGTTCCCCTAGTTCGGGTCTGTTTGTTCTGTGAGCTCACATGCGTCTTTGCCATGGGTCATGAGTGGGGAGGGGGGAGGGCAACCTTCTGGAGCATGTGACTGAAGGCACAAGAAGGACATCCTTGGTGGTCACCTTTGAAACCTTCCATGAATGTCAGGTCGGAAGGTGCTTTTTCCTCTCCCATCCCTGAGGTTGACTACTCATGTTGGATTTCAGGGGTGGTGATGGTGGTGGTGGTAGTGATTATTATTATTTGGAGTAATAATCCCTCTCTGTCGCCCAGGCCAGAGGGCAGGGGCACGCTCATGGCCACTGAGGTCTCCACCTTCTGCGCTCATGCAATCCTCCTGCCTCAGATCCCTGAGTGGTTGGAATCACAGATATGCACCACTACACCTGGGTAATCTTTGGATTTATTATTGATGGCCGAAACGAGGTCTCACCCCATGTCCCAGGCTGATGTCAAATCTGCAGGCTCAGGTCATCCAATCACCTGGGTCTCCATAGGGCCGGAATGTCTGACTGAGACACTGAGTCTGGCCTGTGGTTGTGGTGGTGGTGATGGTTGGTTTTATTTTTCTCAGACGGAGTCCCACTCTGCCACCTGGGCTGGAGAACAGGGGCCCACTCTCTGCGACCATGGCCTCCACCAGATGGGCACCAGTGATTCTTCCCTCATGGCCTCCCAAGTGGCCAGAACGACAGGTGTGCTCCACCACTCATGGCTCATTTTTTGTCTTCTTGTAGAGATGAGGTCTCAACAATATGCCTGTGCTGGTCTTGAGCCTGGGTCTCAGGCCTTCCACTCACTTCAGCCTCTCAGAGTGCTGGTATGAGGGTGTGAGCCCCGTGCATGGCCTACACACCTTTCTTGGGGTTAACCGGGAGGCCGACTCCCTTCCGACAACCTGGGACACCAGAGAGGTAGACCGGAGGAGCCTGCCAAGCCCTTCCGTGGGAGAGCCCCTGGTGCAGGGGTGTGTTTCCACCTGGGTGCTACCACTCCACCAGCCACATTCCCTAGGGTCAATCCACATGGGCTGCCACAGGGAAAGGGAGGACATGACTCTCAAATATATGGGGGGGCGGAGACTGCAGGGCGACTCATGCCTGTCTCCTTGGCTTTTGGGAAGGCCGAGACAGGAAGATGGCCAGAGCCCGGGAGATAGAGACCAGGCTGGACACCATTGCAATCCCCAAACTCGACCCCAAACAAAACCCAGAAAACCTTGGTTGAGGGCAGTCCTCGGCGGGAGTATTGCCTCTGGCCTAGAGTTCAAGACAAGGCAGGAAGACCAGGATTTGGACCAAATGGAAAGCCTGTGATTGCAGCAGTTTGGGAAGCCCACCCTGAGAGAATGGCCCGAGTTCTGTGGTTTGAGAGCACCCTAAGGAATCTAGTGAGGAAAGAAAAGAAAGAAACAAACAAACAAAGAAATCCATTCTCTTGCAAACATTCTGCCCACAGTCCTTCCACCCTTGCCCCCCTCAATGTAAGGGTCACCCACGCTCAGCAACTTCCAGCTCCAAACTCTGCAATGGCTGCCCCCCTTTGGTGTGGGAGCTCCCAAGGCTCCCTGGTCGAGTTCCTGCCAACTTTCCTCTCTGAGGTGAAAAATGTACCCCAGGCAGGCTGACCCTTGGACTCGGCAACAAGGGCCTTCCACCAAGAAAGGTCAGGGACACATCCCTCACCCAGGGATATTTCTTCCACCAAATCCCATTTTTTGGCTCTAAAACCAGTAGCCCTGTGAACACACCATGCACAGTTGAGGTTCTGTGTATGATTCTGATATTTTTGGAAACAGGGTCTGCCTCTGTGGACCAGGCTGGGGTTCAGGCAATGACCGTCATTCACCACCAGCCTCAAAATCGTGGGCTTTGGTGATCCACCCACCTCAGCCTCCAGAGTGGCCTGAACGATGGGCACTTTGATCCCAGACCCCCTATTTGGATGGGTGCCTGATGGGGTCTCCCTGTTTGGACCGGGCTGGCCTTGGGCTCCTGGACTCCAGCCATCCTCCCATATCAGCCTCCCAGGGTGCTGGGATTCCAGGCGTTTGCCACCATGCCAGGCCTTCTGGTTCATTTTCAATGAAAGAATGAGGCGGGGCTTGGGGACTCAGCCTTGTCATCCCAGTATTTTCAGTGGCTGAGGCCAGTGGCTGGTCTGAACCTGTGAGCTGAGACCTGATAGGCAACTCAGTGAGACCTCATCTATACCCTCCATCCCAAGTGAGCCAGGCATAGTGACATGCACTTGTCGTTCCAGCTCCTCAGAAGGCCGAATCAGACTTGCTGAAGCCCGGCGGGTCGAGGCTGTAGTGGCCAGAAGTGAGTCCCCTCCCTCAAGCATGAGCAATGGAGTGATACTCCAACTCAAAAAAAATGAAAAAAAGGAAAAAAAGAAGAGCATCCATTTGTGTATGGAGTTGGGATCATTGTGAACAGACAGAGATCATTTGGGACGGAGGCCACAGGTTTGAGCCTAGATTTCCCGAAAGATGGTGGATTGGCAGATAATCGGGCTGTGGCTTTGGGAGACCAAGGCAGGGTACCGCTGGAGCTCGGGGGCTTGAGACCAGCCTGAGCCACTGTTTGAGACCTCGTCAATCCCTGGAACACAAACACTGGAGTCACGCGTGGTGGTGCCCACAGTCCTGGCTACAAGGGATGCAGTGGCCTCCTCCCAGGGTATTTCTTTGCATCACCCAGGCTGACGGAATGTGTAAGTCCAAGCCGGGCACCTTGGATCATGGCTGTCAGCTCTGCATCTAGGGAGGCTGAGGCGGGAGGCTGCCTGAGCCCAGGGTTCGAAGATCAG
Organism: Carlito syrichta; assembly: GCF_000164805.1. Taxonomy (NCBI): domain Eukaryota; kingdom Metazoa; phylum Chordata; class Mammalia; order Primates; family Tarsiidae; genus Carlito; species Carlito syrichta. The sequence continues at coordinate 13,772 of NW_007256023.1, read as the reverse complement.
CCCAGGTGACATGGCCAGACCTCAACTCGGTGTAAGGTCTCCAAATTTGGGTCACTGTGATGGCCCACGGAGTCCAAGCTGCTCAGCAACCGAGGTGGGAGGACAACTTGAACCAGGAGGTCAAGGCCCTGGGAGTGATGATCATGGCCCTGTGCCCCAGCCTGGCACATGGAGACTCCGGCAACACAAAAGACGCCTCCCACATGCATCACTACAGGTGTCCACGGCTCCCCAGGGAAAATTCTGCGTGGGCAGAGGGGGATGGTGTGATCAGGAGAGGAATGGCCCCTCCCCACACATGAAGGTGGAAGACTGGGTGACCAGAACCAGCACTGGCAGCGGCATTGCAGGACCACCTTGATTGCTCTGTGCCTGATGATGGCCCTAACTCAGGGCCATCTGTTCTGAGAGTTCACACATGTCTTTCCTGTGGGGCACAAATGTGGAGGATGGAGGCAGACCTTCTAGGGCAAGTGGTCGAAGGTGCAGGATGAATGTGCCCAGTGGCCACTTCAAAATCTCCTGCAAATGACAAGCCAGTAAGTGCACTTTCCTCTCCCATCCCTGATGGTGACACCTCGTGCTGGGTGGCAAGGGTGGTGGTGGTGGTGGTGGTGGTGGTATTATTATTTGGGGTCAAATTCCCATATGTAAGACGTGAATGCAGGGGCACGCTCACAGTCACCGTGTACTCCACTGGCTGTGCTCAAACGATTCTCTCGCCTCCGTCCCCAGAGTGGCTGGAACTACAGGCCTCCACCACCATGCACGTCTAATCTTTGGATTTATTTTTGATGACCGATATGAGGTCATGCACTGTGTCCCAGGATGGTGTTGAACATGCAGTCTCCTTCTGTCCACTCGCCTGAGCCTACGAAGAGTCAGAATGCAAGGCTGAGCCCTGAGTCTGGCCTGTGGTTGTTGTGGTGGTGGTTGGTATTATTATTCTGAGTCAGAGTCCCACTATGTCGCCTAGGCCATAGTGCTGGGGCCTGCTCTCATCCACTGCAGCTGCAGCCTCCACCAGCTGGACTCCAACAATCCTCCCACCACAGCCTCAAATTTTTAGGCTTTTGTAGAGGCGAGGTCTCTCCAAGGTGCCAGGGCTTGTCTCGAATCCAGAAGCTCAGGCCATCCTCTCGCCTTGGCCTACCAGAATGCTGGGATGACAGGCATGATCCACTGCACCTGGCCTCCACATGACTCTCAGGTACCACCGTGAGGCCCACTCCCTTCCAACGACCTGGGACCCTGGAGAGGGCAGTCGGATTTGCCCACGGAGTCCTTCACGGGAGAGTGCCCGGTGCATGGGTGTGTCTCTGCCAGGGCACCCACCTTTCTTTCCACCTTGTTCCCCAGTGGTGACCCACTTGTCCCTCACATGGGGAGCCTTGGTTAAAGTGACAGCATGACTCTCAGACCTTTGATGCAGCAGGGATGGCCAGGTGACTCACAGCTGACTCCTCGGCACTCTGGAAACCCGAGAGGGGAAGATGGCCAGAGCCTGGGAGCTCAAGACAAGGTTGGAAACCATAGTAAGGCACCACCTCGACCCAAGCAAAACACAGAAAACCTTGTGTGAGGGAAAACCTCAGGATCATCTCTGGCCCATAGTTCAAGACCAGGAAGGAAAACCAGAATGTCGAACAAATGGTAAGCCTGTGATTGTAGCAGTTTGAGAGGCACAGGCTGAGAGGATGACCTGATTTGGGTGATTTGAGAGCAACCTGGGAAACATAGGAAAGAAAAGAAAGGCAGACAGACAGACAGAAAGAAAGAAAGAACAAAGAAAGAAAGGAAAGAAGAGAAGTTGGAAGGAAGAAAGAATGTAAAGAATAAAAGGAAGGAAGGAAGAAAGGAAAGAAAGAAATCCATTCTCCTGCAAACTTTCTCCCCTCAGTCCATCCCTCCATCCTCCCACAGGTGAGGGTGCCCCAAGCTCGGCACCTTTAAACCCCAATCACCCCCAATGGCTGCCACTGCGTTGGTGCGGGACTTCCCATGCTCCCTGGCTGGGTTTCTGCCATCTCTCCTCTCCGAGGTGGTAAATGTGCCCCAGGCAGGCCAACACCCCGACTCGGCAGCTAGGACCATCTGCCAAGAAAGTCCAGGGACACATCCCTCACCTAGGGACATTTCTTCCCCCAATACCATTTTTCCTGGCTCTAAAGTCAGTCGCCTGTGAACACATGATGTGCAGTTGAGAATCTGTGTACAATTTTCATGTTTTTGGAGACAGTGTATGACTCTGTGGCCCAGGCTGGTGCCCAGGGACATGACCGTCATTCATCGCCAGTCTTGAAATCACAGGTTCCACTGATCCTCCCGCCTCAGCTTCCAGAGTGGCCAGGATGATGGGCACCTCGACCCTACACCTCCTCTTTGGATGAGTGCAGAAACGGGCTCTCCCTGCATGGCCCGGGCTGGCCTTCAGCTCCTGGGCTTCAGTCTTCCTCCCATCTTGGCCTCCCAGAGCGCTGGAATTCCAAACGTGGTCTGCTGCACCAGGCCTTTCTGTTCGTTTTTGACAAAGGATTGTGGCCATCATGGGGGCTCAGCTTCATCATTCTAGTACTTTGGGAGGCCGAGGCCAACGGCCAGCCAAGCCTGTGGACTGAGACCTGCATGAGCACCACAGCGAGACTCATCTCTACCCTCCATTCCAAATGAGCTGGGTGTGGTTGTGCATTCCTGTTTTTCCAGCTCCTCAGATGGCCAGGGAAAGACTTGCAGGAGCCCAGTGGGACAAGGATGTGGTGGCCAGAAGCAAGCCACCACCCCCCAGCCTGGGCGACAGAGTGAGACTCTGACTCAAAGAAAAAAAAGGAAAAAGGAAATAAAAGAAGAGTATCCATTTGGGTATGGTGTTGGGAATATTGTGAACAGACAGAGATCATTTGGAAAGGAGTCCCCAGCCTTGCGCCTAGAGTTCCTGAAAGATGGTGGATCAGCAGAAAATTGGTCTGTGGCTTTGGAAGGCCGAGACAGGGGACCGCTGGTGCCTGGGACTTTGAGACCAGCCTGGGCCATGTAGTGAGACCTCGTTGCTCCACAGAATGCAAAACCCGGAGTCACGCATTGTGGCACCCACGGTCCTGGCTACACGAGATGCGGTATCCTCCGCCCTGGGGCATTTTTTGTGTGTTGCTCCTGCCAACAGAATGTATCAGTCCTGGCTGGGCACTGTGGCACATGGTCGTCAGCCCAGTGCCCTGGGAGGCTGAGGTGGGAGGCTGCCTGAGACCAGGGGCCAGAGAGCAGCTTGGGTGACATGGCCAGACCTCATGTCAGTGAGAGTTCCCCAAAATCAAGTCAGGCATGATGGCCCACCGAGTCCCAGCTCCTCAGATGACAAAGCAGGATTACCACCTGAGTCCCACAGATTGAGCCCCGGGAGCCCTCCCCCAACCCAAAAGTTGCAGACTGGGAGACCGGAACCTGTGCTGGCTCAGCATTGTGGGACTGCTTGGATCGCTCTGTGCCCAATGTCCACCCTATCTCAGGCCGTCTGTTCCATGAGCTCACACACGTCTTTGCTGTAGGGCCCAAGTGTGGAGGGTGAGGCAGGCCTTCTGGGATGTGTGACCGAAGGTGTGGGACAGACTTGACCAGTGGCCACCTTAGAAACCTCCCACAAACAACAAGGGGAAAAGTGCCTTTTTCTCTCTCATCTCTGAGGGTGATTCCTCACACTGGGTGGCAGGAGTGTTGGTGGTGGCAGTGGTTGTGATTATTATTATTTGGAGTCGGAATCCTACTCTGTTGTCCACGCCTTAGTGCAGGGGGACGTTCACGGCCACTGCCAACTCCAGCTGCTGGGCTCAGGTGATAGTCTCGCAACAGCCCCTGAGTGGCTGGAACCACAAACCTGCGAAACCACGCCTGCCTAATATTTGGATTTATTTTTGTTGGCTGAGTAGAGGTCTTGCCCAGTGTCCTGGACTGGTCTTGAACCCACAGGCTCAGGTCGTTCACTCGCCTTGGGTTCTGAATGGCCGGGATGCCAGGCTAAGCCCCTGAGCCCAACATGTGATTGTGGCAGTGGTGGTATCATCATGCTGAGTCGAAGTCACACTCTATCACCCCGGCCATATTGCAGGGGTCCGCTCTCGGCCACCACAGCCTCCACCGTCTAGGATTCGGGGATCCTCCCACTGCAGCCTCCAAAGTGTACAGAGCGACAGGTGTGTGCCATCATGCTTGGCTAATTTTTTTGACATCTTGTAGAGATAAGCACCCCCAAAGGTGCCCAGCCTGGTTCAATCACAAGGGCTCAGGCCATCCTCTTGCCTCAGCCTTCCAGAGCACCAGGTGACAGGCGTGAGCCCCTGCCCCTGGCCTTCACACCCCTCTTGGGACACACCACAAGGACAGCTCCCTTCAGATGACCCGGGACCCTGGAGAGGGCAGCAGGAGTCACCCGCTGATTCCACCACAGAGGAGCACCTGGTGCAGGGATGTGTCTCTGCCAGGGTGTGTGCTCCTCCACTTGCCTCAATCCCCAGAGTGGACCTGCTCACTCATCCCTGGGACTGCCTTGGGGAAAGGGAGAACGTGACTCTCAAACCATGGTTTGGCCAGCCAGGTGACTCACTCCTGTCTCCTCGGCACTCGGGGAGGCAAAGACAAGAAGATGGCTGGAGACTGGGAGCTGAGACCACGATGGACACCATAGCAAGGCATCACCTTGGCCCCAAACAAAACCCAGAAAACCAGGGATGAGGGCAGGCCTTGGCAGGAGGATTGCCTCTGGCCCAGAATTCAAGTCCAGGCTGGAAGACCAGGATGTTGACCAAATGGAAAGCCTGTGATCGCAGCAGTTTCGGAGTTCCAGGATGAGAGGATGGGCCAAGTTGGGTGGTTTGAGAGCAACCTGGGCAAACTAGTGAGGAAAGAAAAGAAAGGAAGGAAGGAAGGAAGGAAGGAAGGAAGGAAGGAAGGAAGGAAGGAAGGAAGGAAGGAAAAAAAGAAGAATGAAAGAAATTAATTCTCCTGCAAATCTTCTGCCCTCAATCTTCACCCCTGGCCCCTCCCCCATGTGTGAGTGCCTCCCAAGCTCAGAACCTTCCAGCCCCAACCCCCGCAATGGCTGCTCCTACGTTGGTGCAGGATTTCCCAAGGCTCTCCTGCTGGGTTCCTGCCGGCTCTCCTCTCTGAGGGGAGAAATGTGCCCCTGGCAGGCTGACACTTGACTTGGCAACGAGGACCTTCTGCCAAGAAAGGCAAGGGACACATTCTTCACCCAGGCATATTCCATCCCCCAAATCCCAGTTTTCCTGTCTCTAAAGCCTGTCGCCCTGTGAACTCACCATGCACAGTTGAGAATCTGTGTTTGATTCTAATGGTTTTGGAGACAGGGTCTGGCTCTGTGGACAAGGCTGGGGCCCGGGAACACGATGGTCTTTCTCCACCAGCCTTGAAATCATGGGCACCTGTGATCCTCCCACCTCAGTCTCTGGAGTGGCTGGGATGATGGGCATCTCGAACTCAGACCCCCTGTTTGATGGGTGCAGAGATGGGGTTTCCCTGCATGGCCCAGGCTGGCTTTGGGCTCCTGGGCTCCAGCCATCCTCCCACCTCTGCCTCCCAGAGTGCTGGGATTCCAGGTGTGGACCGCTGAGTCAGGGCTTCTGGTTTGTTTTTGATGAAGGATTAAGGCCGGGTTTGGGGCCTCAGTCTGGTCATCTCAGTGTTTTGGGAGGCTGAGGCAAATGGCCGGCCCCAGCCTGTGGGCCGAGACCCACCCAAGCAACTCGGTGAGAGCTCATCTCTACCCTCCATCCCAAATGAACTGGGTGTGGTGATGTGCGCCTGTCATTCTGGCTCCTCGGAAGGCTGGGGAAAGCCTCACTGGATCCTGGCAGGCCGAGGCTGCAGTGGCAGGGATTGAGCAACCACCCTCTAGCCTGGGTGACGGAGTGAGATCCTGACTCAAAGAAAAAAATGAAAAAAGGAAGAAGAGCATCCATTTGTGTGTTGAGTTGGGATCATTGTGAACAGACAGAGATCATTTGAGAAGGTGGCCCCAGGCTTGGGTCTAGAATTCCTGAAAGATGGTGGATCAGCAGACAATCGTGCTGTGGCTTTGGGAAGTCGAATTGGGGGACCACTGGAGCCCGGGAAGTTCGAGCCCAGTCTGGGCCATGTAGTGAGACCTCATCGCTCCCTGGGAGCAAACACCGGAGTAGCGTATGATGTCACCAGCAGCCAGGCTACACAGGATAAGGTGGACTCCTTCTTGGGTGTTCCTTTGCATTGCCCTGCCAACAGACCATGCAAGTCCAGACCGGGAACCTTGGCTAACGTCCATCAGCTCCACCCCCTGAGAGGCCCATATGCTAGACTGCCTGAACCCAGGTGTTGCAGATAAACCCGGGAGACATGGCAAGACTGTATCTTAGCAAGAGGACCCCCAAATAGAGTCTGGCATTGTGGACCCCAGAGTACCAGGTGCTTGGGGGCTGATGCAGGAAGACAACCTGAGCCCCACAGGTCAAGTCCATGGGAGACACAATCATGACGCTGCACCGCAACCTGGCCGATAGAGACTCTGGAGACAAAAAGACATCTCCCACGTGCATCAAGATAGGCGTCCACGGCTCCCCAGGGAAGGTTCCACATGGGTGGCAGACAATGGACTGATAAGGAGAGGAAGGGGACCTCCCCAGAACCCAAGGTTGCAGACCGGACCACCAGAACCTGGGCTGGCCACGGTATTGCCTGTGTCCCTTGATCGCTCTGTACCCAACTGCTGCCCTAGCACAAAGTTGTCCATTCCATGAGGTCACACACGTCTTTTCTGTGGGGCACAAATGTGGAGTGTTAGGCAGGCCTTCTGAGGTGCATGGCTGAAGGCGTGGAACCTACATGTCCGGTGGCTACCTTTGAAACCTCCCATAATCGACAGGCTGAAAGTGCATTTTCCTCTCCTATCCCTGAGGGTGACTCCTCTCGCTGGGTCGCAGGGGTTGTGGTGGTGGTGGTGGTGGTGGTGGTGGTGATTATTATTATTTCGAGTCTGAATCCCGCCCAGCCACCCAGGCCGGAGTGCAGGGTCATGCTCTCTGCCACTGTGGACTCCATCTGCCAGGCTCAGGCAATGCTCCCACCTCTGCTCCCCAAGTGACTGGAACCACAGGCCTGTGCCAGCATGACTGGCTAATCTTTGGATTTATTTTTGATGACCAAGACAAGGTCTCTCCCTGTGTCCAGAGCTGGTGTCAAACCTGCAGACTCAGGCCATCCAGAAGCCTAGGCCTCTGAAGGATGGGGATGCCAGGCTGAGCACCTGAGACTGGCATGTGGTGGTGGTGGTGGTTGTAGGTATTATTAATGTGATTTGGAGTCCTGCTTTTTCACCCAGGCAGGAGCACAGGGGCCCACTCTTAGACACACTGGCCTCCACTGGCTGGGCTCTGGTGAGCCTCCTACTTCAGCCTTCCAAGTGACCAGAAGGACAGGCATGCACCACCACTCTCAGCTCTATTTTTGGCTTCTTGTAGAGATGAGATCTCGCTGAGGTGCCCGGGCTAGTCTCAAACGAGGAGCTCTGACCATCCTCTTGCCTCAGCATCTCAGAGCGCTGGGATGACAGGTGTGAGCTCCCACACCTGGCATCCACACCCCTCTCGGGTCCCCACCATGAGGCCTGCTCCCTTCTGATGACCTGGGACCCCAGAGAGTGCAGCTGGCATTGCCAGCTGAACACTCCCGGGGGGAGCGACTGGAGCAGAGGCGTGTCTCCACCAGGGCACCCACCCCTCCTCCCACCTTATTCCCCAGGGTGGACCTGCTCATTCCTCCCAAGGGCCGACTCAGGGAAAAGGAGGTCTAAACTCTCATACGTTTGGGGGGGAGGCTGAGACAGCCAGGTGTCTTATATCTGTCTCCTTGGTTCTCAGGGAGGCCAAGATTGGAAAATGGTCAGAGTCTTGGAACTCGAGACCTGACTGGACACCATAGCAAGCCCTCATCTTGACCCAAAGGAAAATCCACAAAACCTTGGGTGAGGTCAGGTCTCAACGTGAGGATCGCCTCTGGCACAGCGTTCAAGACCCGGTGGGAACACCAGGATGTCTACCAAATGGAAAGCCTGTGATCACAGCAGTTTGGGAGGCCCAGGCTGAGAGGATGGCCCTTGTTGTGCAGTTTGAGAGCAGCCTGAACAACCTAGTAAGGAAAGAAAAGACAGAAAGAAAGAACGTAAGAAAGAAAGAAAGAAAGAAGGAAATAAAGAAGGAAAGAAAGGAAGGAAGGAAGGAAGGAAGGAAGGAAGGAAGGAAGGAAGGAAGGAAGGAAGGAAGGAAGAAAGAAATCCATTCTCCTGCAAACCTTCTGCCCTCAGTCCTTCCCCCCATCCTGCCACATGTGAGGGTCCCCATTGTTAGGCACCTTCCCACCCTAATCCACCCCCCAGTGGCTCCTCCCACTTTGGTCTGGGAGTTCCCAGCCTCCCTAGCCAGGTTCCTGCTGGCTCTCTTCTCTGAGATGAGAATTGTGCCTCAGGCAGGCCGACCCTATGACTCAGCAGTGAGGACCTTCTGCCAAGAAAAGCCAGAGACAAATCCCTCACCCAGGGACATTTATTCCTCCACAATCCCATTTTTTGTGATCCAAAGCCAGTTGCCCTGTGAACACACCATGTGCAGTTTAAAATCTGTGTATGTTTTTGATGATTTTGGATACAGTGTCTGGCTCTAAGGCCCAGGCTGCTGCCCAGGGTCATGACTGTCGTTCATTGCCAGACTCGAAATCATGGGCTCTGTTGATCCTCCTGCTTCAGCCTCCGGAGTGACTAGTACAATAGGCACCTCGACCCCAGACCCTCTGTTTAGATGGGTGAGGAGACAGAGCCTCCCTGCATGGCCCTGGGTGGCCTTGGGCTCCTGGGCTCCAGCCATCTTACCGCCTTGGCCTCACAAAGTGCTGGGATTCCAGGTGTGCGCTGCCTTGCCAGGTCTTCTGTTTTGTTTTCGAAGAAAAATGGAGGCCAGGTTCGGGGGCTCAGACTCATCATCCCAGTGCTTTGGGAGGAGAGGTCAGCGGCTGGCCCAAACCCGTGGGTCAAGAAGCACTCAGGCAACTTGATGAGTCCTCATCTCAACCTTCCATCCCAAATGAGCCAGATGTGGTGGCACGTGCCTGTTGTTCTGGCTCCTTGGGAGGCCGGTGAAAGGCTCGCTGAAGCCTGGCAGGCCAAGGCTGCAGTGGCCATGAGCGAGCCCCCATCCTAAAGCCTGGGTGAAGAAGTGCAACTCTGACTCAAAGAAAAAAAGGAACAAAAGAAAAGCATACGTTTGTGTATGGAGTTAGGATCATCATGAACAGACAGATCATTTGGGAAGGAGGCCCCAGTCTTGGGCCTAGAGTTCCCAAAAGACGGTGGATTGACAGACAATCAGGGTGTGGATTTGGGAGGCTGAGGCAGGGGACTTCTGCAGCCTGGGATTTCGAGATCAGCCTGGTCTAAGTAGCATGACCTCATCTCTCCCCAGAACACAAGCACAGGAGTCACACGTGGTGGCACACACGGTCCCAGCTACACAGGATGCAGTGGCCTCCATCCAGGGACATGCTTTTGTGTCGCCCCCACCAACAGCTCGTGCGAGTACAGGCCGGGCGCCATGGTTCACGGCTGTCAGCTGGTGGCCCTGAGAGGACGAGGCGGGAGGCTGAGTCCCCAGGTTCAGAGACCAGTCAGGGCGGTTTGACAAGACCTTGTCTCAGCAAGAGGCACCCAAAATCGAGTCAGGCATGGTGTCTCCCGGAGCCCAGGCTGCTTGGGGACCAAAGGCAGGAGGACCGCCTCAGCCTCACAGGTTGAGGCCCCAGAAGCCACAATTTGCCGCTATGCCCCAGACCAGCATATGGAGACTGAGGCTACAAAAAAGACACCACCAACGTGTGTTACGACGGGCGCCCATGGCTCTCCAGGGAAAGGCCCACAAGGTCATGGGATTATGGAGTGATAAGGTGAGGAAGGAGCCCTCCCCCAACCCGAAGGAGGCAAACCAGGTGACCGGAACCTGGACTGGCGATGGCATTGCCAGACCTCCCTGATTGCTCTATGCCAGATGGCCGCCCTAACTCGAGTCAGTCTGTTCCATGAGCTCACACGTATCTTTGCCATAGGGCATGAGTGTGGATGGTGGAGGCAGGCCTTCTGGCACGTGTGGCCAAAGGTGCGGGATGGATGTTCCTGGTGGCCAACTTTGAAACCACTGGAGAATTACAAGCGGGAAAGTGCCATTTTCTCTCCCTTCCCTGAGGAAGACTCCTTGTGTTGGGTGGCAGGGGTGGTGGTGGTGGTGGTGGTGGTGGTGGTGGTTGGTGATTATTATTATTTGAAGTCAACATCCCACTCTGTCGCCCAGGCCTTAGTGCAGGTGCACACTCAGGGAAACCACAGCTTCCATCTGCTGGGCTCAGGTGATCCTCCCACCTCGGCCCAAGGGTTGGCTGGAACCACAGACCTGTGCCACCATGCCCGGCTAATATTTGGATTTATTTTTGAGGGCTGAAATGAGGTTTCAACCCATGTCCCAGGTTGGTGTCAAACCCACAGACTCAGGTTGTCCACTCACCTGCAACTCCGAAGGACCAGGATGCCTGGCTGAACCCATGAACAAGGCCTGGGTTATGGTGGTGGTGGTGGTTGGTATTATTCTGATTCAGAGTACCACTCTGTCACCCTGGCTGGAGTGCAGGGGCCTGCTCTCAGCCACCACACCCTCCACCAACTGGGCTCTAGCGATTCTCCCGCAGCGGCCTCCCGAGTGGCTGGAATGAAAGGCTTGCACCACCAAGCTCAGATCATTTCTTTGGCTTCTTGTAGAGACAAGTTCTGGGCAAGATGCCTGGGCTGGTCTCGAACCTGGAGACACAGGCTATCTTCTCTCCTCAGCCTCCAGAGCACAGGGATGACAGAGGTGAGCCCCTGCACCTGGCCTCCACACCCCTCTCGGGGTCCAATGCGAGGTCCGCTCCCTATCAACAACCTGGGACCCTGGAAAGGGCGGCTGGTGTAACCTGCTAGGCCCTCCACTGAGGGAGAGACTGGCACATGGGCGTGTGTTCACCAGGGCTCCTACACTTCCTCCCTCCTTGTTCCTCAGTGTGGACCCTCTTGCTTCTTCCAGGGCCCACCATGGGGAAAGGAAGGGGGGGACTCTCAAACCTCCATGGGTGCAGGGACTGCGGGTGACTCATGCATGTCTCTCTGGCATTTGAAGAGGCCGAGACGAGAAGATGGCCGGAGCCCAGGAGCTCCAGACCAGGCTGGACACTTTGGTAAGCCCCTACCTCGACCACCAAGCAAAATCCAGAAAACGTTGGGTGAGTTAAGACCATGGCAGGAGGATCGCCTATGGCCCAGAGTTCAAGACCACTCAGGAGACCAGGATGTTGATCAAATGGAAAACCTTTGATTGCTGGAGTTTGGGATACCAAGGCCGAGAAGTTGACCCAGGTTGGGTGATTTGAGAGCAGCCTGGGCAACATAGTGATGAAAGAAAAGTAAGAAAGAAAGAAAGAGAAGGGAAGGTAGAAAAGAAGAAAGAAAGAAAGAGAGGAAAGAAAGTAAGAAAGAAACTCATTCTCCTGCAAAATTTCTGCCCTCAGTACTTCACCACCTGCCCACCCACATACGAAGGTCCCCCAAACTTGGCACCTTTCACTCACGTCACCCCCCATGGGTGCTCCCTCTTTGGTGTGGGAATTTCCAAGACTCCCTGGCCACTTTCCTGCTGGTTCTCCTCTCTGAGCTGTGAAATGTGCCTCAGGCAGGCTGACCCTCTGACTCGGCAACAAGGACCTTCCACCAAGATAGACAAGGGACACATCGCTCACATGAGGATATTTCTTCCCCCAAACCCATTTTCCCTGTATCTAAAGACAGTTGCCCTGTGAACACACCACACACAGTGGACAATCTGTGTACAATTCTCAAGTTTTTCGAGAGGGGTATGGCTCTTTGACCAAGGCTAGGGCCTGGGGACGTGACCAACGTTCACTGCCAGCTTTGAAATCGCTGGCTCTGGTGATCCTCCCGCCTCAGCCTCTGGAGTGCCCGGGAAGATGAAGTGCACCTCGACCCCACTTGAACCCTGTTTGGATGGGTGCAGAAACGGGATTTCCCTGGGTGACGTGAGCTGGCCTTGGGCTCTTGGACTCCAGCCATCCTTCAGCCTCGGCCTCCCAGTGCACTGAGATTCCAAACATTGGCCACCATGCCAGACCTTCTGGTTCATTTTAGAGGAAAGATTGAGGCCGAGCTCTGGGACACAGCTTCATCATCCCTGTGCTTTGGGAGGATGAGGCCAGTGGCCAGCCCAAACCCGTGGGTCAAGACCCACCCGGACACCTCAGTGAGACTTGTCTTTACCCCCCATTCCAAATGAGTCAGGTGTGGTGGCATACACCTGTTGTTTCACCTACTCAGTAGGCTGGGGAAAGCCTTGCAAGAGCCTGATGACCCAAGGCTGCAGTGGCCAGAAGCGAGCCACCACCCTCCAATGTGGGCGATGGAGTGAGACTCTGACTCAAAGATAAAATGAAAAAAGGAAACAAAGAAGAGCATCCATTTGTGTTTGAAGTTTTGATCATCGTGAACAGAAAGAGATAATTTGGAAAGGAGACCCCAGCCTTGGGCCTAGAGCAACTAAAAGATGGTGAATCGGCAGACAATTGGGCTGAGGCTTTGGGAGACTGAGGTGGGGGACTGCTGGAACCTGGGAGTTTGAGACTAGCCTGTGCCATATAACAAGGCTTCGTCATTCCCCAGAACACAAACACTGGAGTCACACGTGGTGCTGCCCGCAGTCCCTGCTACACGGGATGCGATGGGCTCCCTCCCAGGGCATTCCTTTGCATCACCCCCACTGACAGAATGTGTGAGTCCAGGCCAGGCACCATAGCTCACGTCCATCAGCCCTGCACCCTGGGAGGCCGAGGCAGGAGACTGCCTGTGCCCAGGGTCGGGGACCAGCCTGGCGATTTTGACAGACTTGGTCTTAGTAAAACATTCCCAAAATCGGGTCTGTTGTGGTGGCCCCAAAGTCCTGGCTGCTTGGGGCCTAAGCCAGAGGAAATTCCGAGCCCCACAATTCAACACCCCAGGAGCCAAGACAGTGCCACCATGCCCCACCGAGGCTGACGGAGACTCTGGAGACAAAAATGATGACTCCCACGTGCATCAGGACGGGTGTCCACAGCTCTCCTGTGAAAGGTTAGCGTGGGTGGGGGATGATCAAGTGAACAGGAGAGGAAGTGACCCTCCCCACCAAAGGTGGCAGACCGGGTGATTGGAACCTGGACTGGCAGTGGCATTGTCAGAGAACTTTGCTCTTTGCCCGACGGCCACCCTAATTCAGGGCTGTCTGTCCTTGAGCGCATACATGTCTTTGCCATGGGGCTTGAGTGTGGAGGATGGAGGAAGTCCGTCTAAGATGCATGACCAAAGGAATGGGATGGACTTGCCCAGTGGCCATCTTTGAAACAACCCTGCAAACAACAGGGGGGAAACTGCCTTTTTCCCTCTGATCTCTGAGGGTGACTCCTCACGCTGGGTGGTAAGGGTGGTGGTGGTGGCGGTGGTGGTGATTATTATTATTTGTTGTCTGAATCAAATAGTGTGTTTAAAGCATATTCTTTTTTCCTTTTTTATTTTAATTTTTATTATAAAGATGTGGCGGACATTTCAGGTTTAGTTATACAAACACTGATCATGCAGATACTCTTTATTATGAGGTATGCCCCACCCTTCTCTAGCAGTT
>NW_007256022.1:2077-2667 GCF_000164805.1 Carlito syrichta | reverse complement strand
ATTGGAATGTAATGGAATGTAGAGGAAAGGAATGGAATGGAGTGGAGCGGAATGGAAAGAAGAATGGAATGGAATGGAAAAGATAGGAATGGATTCGAATTGAATGCAATGGAAAGGAATGAAATGGAAAGGAAAGGACTGGATTGGAATTGAATGGAATGGATAGGAATGGAGAGGAATGGAATGGAGAAGTATTGAGAGGCATGTAATGGAATGAAGAGGAATTGAGTGGAATGTAATGTAATGGAATTGAATGGAGTGGAATGGAATGGATTGGACTTGAATGGAATGGAATGGAATTAAATGGAATGTAGAGGAATGGAATGGAGAGGAATGGAATGAAAACAAATGAATTGAAAGGAATGTAATGGAGTGGAATGGAGAGGAATGGAATAGAATGGAATAGAGAGGAATGGAATGGAATGAAGAGGAAAGATATGGAATGGAATGGAATGAAAAGGAGAGAAAGGAATGGAATGGAATTGAATGGAGAAGAATGGAGTAGAATGGAGAGGAGTGGAATGGAGTGGAATGGAATGGAAAGGAATGGAATGGAATGGAATAAGGTTGAATGGAATGGAATGGAATTG
>NW_007256022.1:0-585 GCF_000164805.1 Carlito syrichta | reverse complement strand
AAAGGAGAGGAAGGAATGGAATGGAATGGAATGGAGAAGAATGGAGTTGAATGGAATGGAGAGGAGTGGAATGGAATGGAATGGAATGGAGAGGAATGGAATGGAGTGGAATGGAATGGAAAGGAGAAGAATGGAAAAGATAAGAATGGATTCGAATTGAATGCAATGGAAAGGAATTAAATGGAAAGGAAAGGACTAGATTAGAATTGAATGGAATAGATAGGAATGGAGAGGAATGGAATGGAGAGGAATTGAGAGGAATGGAATGGAATTGAATTGAATGGAGTGGAATGGAATGGAATGGAATGAACCTGAACGAATGGAATGGAATTGAATGGAATGGAGAGGAATGAAATGGAGAGGAATGGAATGAAAAATAATTAATAGAAAGGAATGGAATGGAGAGGAATGGAACAGAATGGAATACAGAGGAATGGAATGGAATGAAGAGGAAAGATATGGAATGGAATGGAATGAAAAGGAGAGGAAGGAATGGAATGGAATGGAATGGAGAAGAATGGAGTTGAATGGAATGGAATGGAGAGGAATGGAATGGAGTGGAATGGAATGGAAAGGAGAAGAATG
>NW_007256021.1:2049-2945 GCF_000164805.1 Carlito syrichta | reverse complement strand
CACCCAGACTGGAGTACAGTGGCATGCTTACAGCTACCCCAGCGTTGACCTGCTGGGCTCCAGTGATCCTTCCACCTCAGTCTTCCAAGCTGGAATTGCAGACGCGTGCTACCATGCCTGACTCGTTTTTTTAAAAATTTTATTTATTGTAGTGATGTGGTCTCGCCATGTTGCCCAGGCTGATCTTGAACCCATGGTCTCAGGCAGTCCTCTCGCCTCGGTCTCCCAAAGTGCTGGGATTTTATAGGCTTGAGCCACTGTGCCTGGCCTCATACTACCTTTAAAAAGTGAGAGGAGCTTTGCACATGAGCCATTGTGTCCAAGATGAGTGACTGAAAGTGAGGGAGGCGTGTGCTGAGGGAGTGTGCTCAGAAGAGGGCTCAGATAGCTTTGAGGTTAAAGCGTTCTGCATATCATATACCAGCCTTTCCCTCTGCAGATTTGGGAGCACTGCAGACATCCATATCTGAAATTCCATGGTGTTAGACACTTGCTTTGTCTCTGGGATGGCTTTCTCTTTACTAACAGAGTTTTGTAGAAAAGTACTTTGTACTTTTTTTGGGTTATGGACTTGAGAATCTTAAGAAAATTGCCAGGTGTGGTGACTCATACCTGTAACCCCAGCCACTCAGGAGGGATTGAGGCCAGGAAGTCAAGACCAGCCTGGGCAACATAGTGAGACTCTCTCGCTAAAATAAGATGTTTAGATTTGCTGGGCATGGAGTTACATGACTGTAGTCCCAGCTACTTGGGAGGCTGAGGCAGGAGGCTTGCTTGAGCCCAGGAGTTGGAGGCTACAGTGAGAATGATTGTGCCACTGCACTCTAGCCCTCCAGCCTGGGTGACAGAGTGATACCCAGTGTCTGAAATAAAGAAAAAATTATTATGTATCTTTT
>NW_007256021.1:0-1081 GCF_000164805.1 Carlito syrichta | reverse complement strand
GGGGAAGGAGAGAGGGGGAGAGTGTGGGGGGTATGAATGAGGGTAGGTGTGTGTGTTTGCGTGTGTATGTGAAAAGTATGTGAGTGTGATTGTGTAAATGCGTGTATGTGTGTGTGTGTGAGGTGCATGTGAATGTATGTGAGTGTCCATGTGTGAGCGTGTGAGGTGTGTTGGAGTGAGAGGTGTGTGTGTTTTTATGAGTGTGAGTGTGTGTGGTGTGTGTTTGAGAGTGTGAGAGTGTGTGTGTGTTGTGTGTGTGTTTGAGTGTGTGTGTGTGTGTGTTTATTCTCTCACTGAAATGGCATGAATCTGGAAGAATAAGACTAAGGATCTGGACAATCCATACTTTGTAATTTCATACTTTTGCAAGTGAAGTCTGAATCACTGATGGACAGGAAGAGAACATGGGGTCTTTTTTTAATGAGTGCTAGAACCAGAAGGAACTTCTGAGATGATCTTGCCTGCCCTGGTTCCCGGGAAGATCTTGGGTCTGGGGAAGGCCGAATGTGCCAGTGGCCACACAGCAGGAGCCACACAGCGGGAGTGTGACTGAGACAGGATTACTGAACCCCATGTCTAGAGGCACCTGGACAGTCCAGGCCTGCCGCAGGCCCTGCAGATCTGCCGTGAGCACAGCAGGTGTGATTTCCCTGGTGAATGCAGAGGGAGAGAGGCCATGTGTTGTCGGGTGCTGCCATGACCAGGGCGCCACTCTGGGGCTGCTGTAGGCTGTTCTATGGTGGCGGCAAGAGGGATCCCACAACAACAGGGGCTGTGTGCTGGCTGCCTGCCTACTGCCTTCTGGGCTGGGCTGGATTCCTTCTTTTTTCTTTTTTTTGAGTTGGAGTCTCACTCTGTTGCCCAGATTGGAGTGCAGTGGCCACTCCCGGCCACCGCAGCCTCGACCTGCTGGGCTCCGGCGATCCTTCTGTCTCAGCCTTCCAATTAGCTGGAATTATAGGCATGCGCTGCCATACCCAGTTGATTTTTTGATTTATTGTAGAGATGAGGTCTTGCTGCCCAGGCGGGTCTCGAACCCACGGGCTCAAGCAATCTACTCACCTCAGCCTTCCAAAGGCGC
>NW_007256020.1:1972-4119 GCF_000164805.1 Carlito syrichta | reverse complement strand
TAGCTGACTTAGCTAGCTGACATAAATAGATGACGGTTGGTTATCCAGCTTACTTAACTTACAACCTACCTACTAGCTCGCTGGCTTGCCAGCTGTCTTAAGTACCTAACTACCTAGTTATCCTGCTGGCCAGCGAGCTGAGTTATGTACGTGAATTATGTACTATGAATTATGTAACTAGCTTATGTACGTGAATTAACCCTAGCTTGCCAGCTGACTTAAAGAGCTGAAACAACTAGCGAACCAGCTGGCTGCCCATCTGATATAAATAGATTTTTAACTAGCTAGCCAGCTGGACAGACAACTGAATTAACGTGCTGACTTAACTAGCTAACCAGCTGGTTAGCCAGCTGACTAAAGTAGCTGACTTAAATAGCTGGCCAGCTGTCTAGCCACCTGACTTAATTTCCCAGCTACCTAGCTAGCCAGCAGCCTAGCCAGCTGATTTAATTAGCTGACTTAACGATGTAGCCAGCAGGCTAGCCAGCAGACTTAAATACCTAACTACTTACCTAGACAGCAGGATAGCCAGTTGACTTAACTAGCTTGTGGGATAGCCAGTTGACTTAACTAGTGGGATAACTAGTTGACTTAACTAATATATCTAGATTGCCTAAAGGCTAGACAGCTGACTTAAGTAGCTACCTACCTACATAGCATGCTGCCTTGCCAGGTGACTGAACTACTTAACTACTTAGCTAACCTGCTGGCCAGCAACTGACTTAACTAGGTGATTTAACTAGCTAGCCAGCTGGGTAGACAGCATTCTTAACAAGATAGCCACCCTGATAGGCAACTGGTTAGCCAGTTGACTTAACTAACTGTCTTAACTAGCTAGCAAGCTGACTTAACTGGCTGACTTAACTAGCTAGCTACCTAGCCAGCCAGCTGACTTAACTATATGACTTAAGTAGTTAGCTACCTAGCTAGAATGCTGGATGGCCAGTTGACTTATTTAGCTGACTTAACCAGGTGGCTAGACAGCTGACTTAACTACCTGACTTAACTAGCTAGCCAGCTGGCTGAACAGCTGAATTAACTCGTTGATTTAACCAGCTAGACAGCCTGCTAGCCAACTGACTCAACTAGCTAGTTACCGAGCTAACCAGCTGGGAAGCCACCTGAATTAACTAGCTGAAATAACTAGCTAGCCAGCCGACTAGACAACTGACTTAACTAGCTTGCTACCTAGCTAGCTGAATTGACTAGTTGTTTTTACCAGCTATCCAGCTGGTTAGACAGCTGATTCAGCTAGCTGACTTAACTCGTTAGCCAGCTGGGTAGCCAACTGACTTTACCTCTCTAACTAGCTAGATAGCTGGCTATCCAGCTGACTTAACTAGCTGACTTAATTAGGTTGCCAGCTGGCTAGCCAAATGATTAACTAGCTCGCTACCTAGCTAACCAGATGGCTACCCATCTGACTTAACTAGCTGACATAAATAGCTGGGCTGCTTGCTAGTCAGCTGAATTAACTATCTTGCTATATAGCTAGCCAGGGGGCTAACCAGCTGATTTAACTAGTTGACTTAAGTAGCTAGCCAGCTGTCTAGCCAGCTCACTTAATTAGCAAGCTACCTAGCTAACAAGCTGGCTAGCCAGCTGACATAACTAGGTGACTTAAATAATTAGTCAGCAGGCTAGACAGCTGACTTAACTATCTAGCTATCTAGATAGCCAGCTGTCTTGACAGCTGCCATAACTAGGTGACTTATTCAGCTAGCCAGCTGGCTAGCAGGCTGACTTAACTGCCTAGCTACATAGCTAGCAAGCTGGATGGCCAGCAGACTTAACTTGCTAACTACCTACTTAGTCCACTGTCTTCACAGCTGACTTACCTACCTAGCTACCCAACTAATGAGCTGGCTAGTGAGTTGACTTAACCAGGTTACTTAACTAGCTAGCTCACAGTCCAGCCAGCTGACTTAACTAGCTAGCTACTCAGCTAGCCAGCTGCCTAGCCAGCTGACTAAACTCGCTGACTTAACTAGCTAGCAAGCTGACTTAACTAGCTGACTTAACCAGCTACCTACCTAGTTATCCACTTGGCTTAACTAACTGAAATACCTAGCTAGCCAGATGGCTAGCCATCTGACTTAACTAGCTGTTTAACTACCCAAGCAGTTGGATAGCCAACTGACTTAATG
>NW_007256020.1:0-538 GCF_000164805.1 Carlito syrichta | reverse complement strand
TAGCAGGCTGGCAACCTAGCTAGCCAGCCAGCTTAAATAGCCAGCCAGCTGGCTAGACAGTCAGATAGCCAGCTGGCTTAACTAGACAGCCACCCTGCTGGTCAGCTGACTAGCCAACTGGTTTAACTAGCTGGCCACTTACCTGACCAGCATAAGCCAACTGACTTAACTAGCTAGCTACATAAGTATCATACATTCTTGCCAGCTGATTTAACTATCTAGCTACCTAGCTATCCAGCTAGCTAGCAAGCTGACATAACTAGGTGACCTAACTAGCTAGCTGACTTAGCTATTTAGCTAGCTGACATAACTAGCTGACGTAATTAGCTAGCTACCTAACTAGCCAGCTGAAATAACTAGCTGATATAACTAGCTAGCCAACTGTCTAGCTGTCTAGCCATCAGACTTAACTAACTTTTTAACTATCAGGAGAACTGGCTTGCCATCTTACTTAACGTGGTGACTTAACTAGCTACCCAGGTGGTTGGCCAGCTGACATAACAAGTTGATTAATGAGCTAGGGAGCTGGCCAGCCAGG
>NW_007256019.1:1903-2806 GCF_000164805.1 Carlito syrichta | reverse complement strand
GAATGGAATGGAATAAAATGCAGTGGAATGAAATGGAATGGAATGGAAAAGACAGAAATTGAATGGAATGGAATGGGGAGAAATGGAATGGAATGGAATGCAGCAGGAATGGAATGGAATGGAATGGAATGGAATGGAATGGAATGGAATGGAATGGAATGGAATGGAATGGAATAGAGAGTAATGGAATGGAGTGGACAAGAATAGAAAGAAGTGGATTAGAATGTAATAGAATGGAGAGGATTGGATTATGCTTGAATGTATCAGAATGGAATGGAGTGCAATGGAGAGGAATTGAACGGAGTAAATGGAATTGAGAGAAATATAATAGAATGGAGTGTAGTGGAATAGAATGGAGTCGAATGGAACGGAATGGAATGGAACTGAGAGGAATGGAAAGCAAGGGAGTGAATTGAAATGAAATGGAGTGGAGGGGAATGGAATGCAATGAAATTGAGAGGAATGAAATGGAGAGGAAAGACACGGAATGGAGTGGAATGGAGTGGAATGGAATGAAATTGAATGGAGAGGATCGGAATGGAATGCAATATAATAGAAAGGAGTGGAATCGAGAGGAATGGAATGGAATAGAGACGAATAGACAGGAGAGGAATGGAATGGAATGGAATTAAATGGAAAGAAATGGAATTGAATGGAATGGAATGGAATGGAGTGAAGAAGAATGGAATAGAATCTTGAGAAATGAAATGGAATGGAAGGAAATGGAATAGAGAGGAATGGAATGGAAGGAATGGGGAGGAATGGAATGGAATGGAATTGATGAAGATGGAAGAGAATGGAGAGGATTGAATTGGAATGTAAAAGAGTGGAATGGAGAGGAATGGAATGGAGTGGAAAGGAATGGAATGGAGAGGAATGCAATGAAATGGAATGGAGAGGAAT
>NW_007256019.1:0-564 GCF_000164805.1 Carlito syrichta | reverse complement strand
TGGAAAGGAAAGGAATACAATGGAATGGAAGGCAGGCAATGAAATGAAATGTAATGGAAATGTATGGAGAGAAATGGAATGGAGTGGAATGGAGAGGAATGGAATGGAATGGAATGGAATGGAATAGAATTGAGAGGAATGGAAGAAAACGGAGAGGAATGGAATGGAGAGGAATGGAATGGAATTGTATGGAGTGGAATGGAATGGAGAGGAATGAAATAGGGATTGATGGAATGGAATGGAATATAATAAAGAGCAATTCAAAGGAGTGGAATGGTATGGAAGGGAGAGGAATGGAATGCAGAGAAATGGAATGGAATGCAGTGGATTGGAATGGCATGAGGTGGAATGGAATGGTATGGAATGGATTGGAAAGGAATGGAATGGACTAGGGAGGAATGGATTGGAATGGTGTGGAATGGAATGGAATGAAATGCAGAGGAATGGAATGAAATGAAATGCAGAGGAATGGAGTGGAATGGAATGGAGACGAATGGAAGGGCATGGAATAGCAAGGAATGGAATGGAGGGAGAGGAACGGAATGTAATGGATAGGAATTGAAT
>NW_007256018.1:4108-6868 GCF_000164805.1 Carlito syrichta | reverse complement strand
TTTGAGTTGGAGTCTCACTCTGTCGCCCAGACTGGAGTGCAGTGGCCGCTCCCGGCCACTGCAGCCTCAACCTGCTGGGCTCCGGCGATCCTTCCGCCTCAGCCTTCCGAGTAGCTGGAACCACAGGCGCGCGCTACCACACCCGGCTAATGTTTTGATTGATTGTAGAGATGAGGTCTCACCAAATTGCTCAAGCGGGTCTCGAACCCGTGGGCTCAGGCAATCCACTTACCTCAGCCTCCCAAGGCACGGGATTACAGGCTGAGCCACTGAGCCCAGCTACCTCCATTTCTTTAATAAAAAAAAAAATTTTTCATCAGCGTCTCATTCTGTTGCCCAGGCTGGAGTACAGTGGCATGCTCACAACCACTGCAGCCTTGGCCTGCTGGGCTCAGGAGATCCTTCCGCCTCCGCCTCCTGAGTAGCTGGGACTACAGGTACACGCCACCGTGCCTGGCTAATTTTTTTATTTGTTGTAGAGACAAGGTCTCGCCAAATTGCCCAGGCTGGTCTTGAAACCCTGGGCTCAGGCAAACCTCTCACCTCCGACTCTCAAAATGCTGGGATTACAGGTGTGAGCCACCACACCTGGTCTCAAAAACCATTTTTTTTTAATTAGCCAGGTACGATGATCCCTGTAGTCGCAGCTACTTGGGATACTGAGGTGGGAGGATCGCTTGAGCCCAGGAGTCCGAGGTAGTAGTGAGCTACAGTCATACCACTGCACTTCAGCCCAGCCTGGGCAACAGAGCAAGACCCTGTCTCTAAAACCAACATACGAAAATAAAGCAGCCATTTTGACCACAGCCCACCCTCCGCCTACGAGGCGAGAGACCTCCAGGGAACTGTCCCCTTGTCCTGTGCAGACCCCTGTGGCCTGGACCACTCATCCCTCCCTCTTTGGAGACTCTCCGTTCCAAAGAGGCTGGTGCTGGTGTCTCCACCCACCCTGGCTCCTCCTACACCCCCAACTGTTCATATTGGAGACCTGCCTCCTCCAGGAAGCCCTGACCTCTCCTGAGCACCTTCCAGCTTGATCTCCCTTGGGCGAGTCACTGAGCTCCCCACGGGCAGGGCAGGTCTCGGCTGGCCCGCCCAGGCCTGGTCCCCACCTTCCTCCACAGGCCTGGTCCCCACCTTCCTCCACGCACAGCGGGGCTCAGGAAGTGTGTTTACTACAGGGCTCCACGCCCCAGACCCACAGGCACCATCATGTCAACCACGAACAGCCCCTCCTACCTGCAGTGCCAGGAAAGCTGCCCCTAGAGTGCCTCCCCCACCTCCTGCGTGGGGGTAACGAGACCTCCGAATTAGCTAAAGGAAGAAACTCCCCATCCTTCCCACCCGAGCCACCTTGAGCCCCGGACTGGCTTTCACAAGAGCCCCAGCAGGTTGAGTCATACTGGGCTTGTGGTCAACTGAGACCACAACCTCTTTGTTGCATCCCCACCCCCACGGAAGGGACTTAGGAGCAAACAGTTCTGACTTGACCCATGGAGACTTGGGGGCCACGGAGAGAGACATGCCTGGGAGACGGGGCAGGAGGAAGTCTCATCCTAATGATACTTCATTCATTCATTCATGTATTCAGCAAGTATCAGGCCCTCTGTCAAATGCTGATCCCCTGAATGCCCTTGGGGTCATTCACTGCTGTGTCCTGAGGCCCTCGGTGCCTTATTTTCTCTACAGCCACTCATTGCTTCTCCCCGTGAAGCAGATCATTATGGAACCCATCTGACAGATGGGGAAACTGAGGCTTGGAGAAGTCAAATGGCCTCCCCAGAGTCACACAGTAGTCCACTCTCAAGCCAGGCCTTTTTAAAAAAAACTTTTTTTTTTTTACTTTTTATAGCAATGAGGTCTCACTATATTGTCCAGGCTGGTCAGACTCCAGAGTTTAAGCAATCCTCCCACCGCCGCCTCCCCAAGTGCCCGGATTACAGGCATGAGCCATCCTACGCCCATCAAGCCAGACCTCGAACCCGATCTGTCACATGCCAGGGTTCGGCATCACCCTCCCCTGGACTGCATTCACTTGAGCAAAACCCTCTCCCTGTCACACAGACAGCCTGTGGTTTTTGTGATCAGCCAGGGCATGCCCTGCCGGCAGAACAGACGCAGACAGGAGGGCAGGCCGAGGGCCACTCAGCCGGATGAGGGAAGAGGGGAAGGACGAGAAGAGGAACCGAGTCATCAGGGCAGAGGCAGGCGGTGGGCCCCGCCAGACAGAACCGGACTTTGGGAGACCCTGCGCCGAGAGGCGACCCGGGCTCCTAGCTCAGCTGAAGGGGCCTCACGATGCAATGACCCGGCTGGCCCCGAAAGGAAGACCCTGGACATGACCCGTCTTGTCCTCATCCCATCTTCATCTGGTCTGAAGCGCCAATCCCGGCCACCTCTGTCCCAGACCGGGCTGGGGATGGACGGCTTCGTATGTCCTCCCCAAGGCCACTCTTCCTGTGCTGCTGCGTCCCCGCACACCTAACCTCTCTGTGCTCTGCAAAATGATACCAATGATAGGACCGAGTGTGTTGAGAGGATGAAGTTATTCACATAAAAAGCTTAGACCAGGCTGAGACGCATGGCTCCCACCTGTAATCCCAGCACTCTGGGAGGCCAAGGTGGGAGGATTACTTGAGCCCAGGGGTTTGAGACCAGCCCAGGCAACATAGCGAGACCCCATTTCTATAAATAATAATAATTAACTAATTCAGTTAAAAAAGAAAGCTTGCCGGGCTCAGTGGCTCAGCCTGTAATCCC
>NW_007256018.1:0-3374 GCF_000164805.1 Carlito syrichta | reverse complement strand
TCACCTCAGCCTCCCAAAGGCGCGGGATTACAGGCTGAGCCACCGAGCCCAGTTTATCGTCTTTTCTCACCAACATGCTGTGGTCTCTCCGCCTTGAAAACAGGAAACTCTGGCTCCCCGAGCCACCTCTCCTCTCCTTCCCTCTTCCACTTCTCAGCCAGATCGCCTCACCTCCCAATCCCACTTCTGACCCGAGGTGGCCCACACCCTCCCTGGGGCCCCTCTGGTCTCCTCCGAGTCTGTCTTCTTCCCACCTTCCCCCGACCCGGGTCCCCTCTCCTCGTCCCCTTGGCTGTGACTGCCCTGGAGACTCCTGCTTGCCTGTCTGAGGTGGGCGTCATCTTCAACCCCCACAGGCCACTGCTTCCCAGGACTTTGTATCCCGCCCCCGCCACCCGCTTCTTTTTTTTTTTTTTTTTTTTTTTGAGTTGGAGTCTCACTGTCGCCCAGACTGGAGTGCAGTGGCCGCTCCCGGCCACCGCAGCCTCGACCTGCTGGGCTCCGGCGATCCTTCTGCCTCAGCCTTCCAAGTAGCTGGAACTACAGGCGAGCGCTACCACACCCAGCTAATTTTTTTTTTAATTTATTGTAGAGATGAGGTCTCGCCAAGTTGCCCAGGCAAGTCTCGAACCCGCGGGCTCAGGCAATCCACTCACCTCAGTCTCCCAAAGTGCGAGAGTACAGGCCGAGCCACCGAGCCCAGCTGGGGCTTCTTATGACAAACACCTCATCTGGCCCCCTTTAAATCCTGACATAGGCTGAGCCAGGTGGCTCATACCTGTAATCCCAGCGCTTTGGGAGGCTGAGGCGGGAGGATCGCTTAAGCCCAGGAGTTTAAGGCCAGCCTGGGCAACATAGCAAGATCTCATCTCTACAAAATAATTTAAAAATTAGCCGGGCGCAGTGACTCACACCTGTAATTCAAGCACTTTGGGAAATGGAAGTGGGAGGATACTTGAGTCCAGGAGTTTGAGGCCAGCTGGGCAACATAGCAAGACCCTCGTCTCAAAAAAAAAAAAACCAACTAAAATCTCCCTTCATATTTCTGGAAAATGCAGTGGGTATCAATTGTGCCAAAAATATTTGGATTTTCTGTTGATACATTAGACAATTCAGTTCTAGATTTCGGTGATTATAAACAGATCTGTTACTTACATCTGCTGGGGGTGGGGTTGGGGGCTGTGGGAGGACAACCATCTGTGTGTGAGTTTGATACCCGCCCCTCCCCCTGCCCGACTTAATGCCACCCGTGTTCCATCTCTGGGACAACCAAAAACACACCATGATTTTTTAAAAATAGAATCAGGGTCTTGTTATGTTGCCCAGGCTGATCTTGAACTCCTGGCCACCTCAGCCTCCCAAATGCTGGGGTTACAGGCGTGAGGCACCATGCCTGGCCAATTCCCTCTTTCCTTTACTCATTCATTCAAACAAGCCCTGATACATTTTCAAGTTGGCATTGCCTGAGCCCCTGCCCTCTGGAGTTCACAGATGAGGCTGGTATGTAGCATGGGGATAGGGTTATGGTGAGGGACACATGGGGGCCGTAGGGGTCCAGAGAAAGCACTTGACCTGAGCTGAGTCTTCTTTTTTTTTTTTAAGATAGGATCTGCCTCTTGTTGTCCAGGCTGGAGTGCTGTGCTGCGATCATAGTTCATGCTGGCCTCCAACTCCTGGGCTTAAGTGATCCTCACCCTCCCAAGTACCTGGGACTACAGGCATGCACCACCGCACCTGGCTAATTTTTTAATTTTTTTGTAGAGACGAGGTCTCACTATGTTGTCCAGGCTGGTCTCAAACTTCTGGATTCAAGTGATCCTCCTTCCTTAGCTTCTCAAAGCACTGGGCTTACAGGCATGAGCCACTGTGCCTGGCCTCGATCCTGAGTGAGTCTTAAAGGATGGATTGGTATTACCCAGGCAGGAAGTGTGTTCCAGGCACAGGGCTCAGCATATTCGGAAGTTTGGCAACAACACAGTGGAGAGCTGAAAAAGTTCTCCTTGAAGGCCTAATCGTTTTTTGTCACCCAATAGATGCTCAAGAATTCTTTATTGGGCTGGGCATGGTGGCGTGTATAGTTCTAGCTCTTTGGGAGACCAAGGTGAGAGGATCGATGGATCCCAGGAAGTCAAGTCTGCAGTAAGCTATGATCACACCACTGCACTCCAGCCTGGGCAACAGAGTGAGACTCCCATCTCTTAAAAATATATTTTAAAAACCTGTAGTTTAGCCGGGATCGGTGGCTCAGCCTGTCATCCCGCGCCTTTGGGAGGCTGAGGTGAGTGGATTGCCTGAGCCCGTGGGTTCGAGACCCGCCTAGGCAACTCGGTGAGACCTCATCTCTACAATAAATCAAAAAATTAGCCGGGCGTGGTAGCGCGCCCCTGTAGTTCCAGCTACTTGGAAGGCTGAATAAAAAAAAAAAAGAAAAGCAAAGAGGACCTGGGTTCAAGTTCCCACACCCTTGGAAACAATACAGCTGTGTCTTATGTCAAGTCACACCACAGCCTTATCCAAGTCACTCTCCTTCTCGAGCCTCAGTTTCCCTCCAAGTCTACACCACCCAGAGATTATGGGATGATGGCTGATAATACTGGCGGTGCTCCCCCAAGTCAGACACGTCATAGGTGCTCAGTGAATGCTAATTCTGGCAAACAGGGAGCGTGATCACACCAGAGTGCCCCCATCTGGCGGAGTCAAGCTCAGATAAGATTTCCCTCCTCCAGGAAGCCTCCCCAGGCTGGCTTGCTTTCTTTGCTTCTGTCCCTTGTTCATTGGACAGATCCTCCCTGCTGAGGCTGAGAATAGACTCAGGCCCAGCCTCTGAGTCCAGGAGCTCTTGGCCTGGGGGTAGGAGGGAGGCTGCCCTGGCGGGGGTTACTGAATAGAGACAGCAGAAGCCTGAAAAGTTTGGGGAGTTTAAAACACTGGGTAACTTTGGTCAGCTCCCCCCCCCAAAAAAAAGCACCCCAGGCAGGCTTCCTGGAGGAGGGGTTTCCTGGAAAGCCCATGCCTGGGGCCCAAAGAAGGTGTTGCTAGATGAAAAACTGAGGGATGAAATGAGACGAGAAAGTGGGAACCTGGTAAGGTGCTGGAGTGGCCAGGGAGCAGGGCGAAGGCTCCCAGAGGATGGAGAAAGTCTTAGAAGGAGCAGCAGGCAGGCTCAGCCAGAAGTAGGGGGTGGAGCTGACAACCAGGGTCACAAGCGGGCATGGAGGGCAGAGGTGACAGCCACGAGGTCACCGGAAGGAGGGACAGGCTGGGTCTTATGACCACAAGAGAGGAAGAAAACCAAGCGCCATGGTTCAAGCCTGTCATCCCAGCACTTTGGGAGGCCGAGGCGAGAGGATGGCTTGAACCCAGGCATTCGAGAG
>NW_007256017.1:1834-3298 GCF_000164805.1 Carlito syrichta | reverse complement strand
CTCTGGGATCAGTTTTCTTCTTCTGGAAGAACATACTTCTTTAGTGAAGCTCTGTTGTGAGTAAATTGTGTCTTTTTCTGCAAATGTTTTTTATTTTGCCCTTGTTCTAATATGTCATATTCTTTTGGCTTCCACTCTTGCTGTTAATCTAATTGTTGATTCTTTTGGAGAAAAATATCTTTTCTTTATAACTACTTTTGAATCCTTTCTTTGTTTGTTTGTTTTGGTTGATTGGTTGGTTTTGATACATTGTCTATAGATATAGATCTTTTATTATTTATCTTGCTTAAGTGTCCTTGGACTCATTGAATTTGAGAATTGTTTCTTCCATACACTGCACAAATTGCTCAGTAAATGAGAAATGATTATCTCTTCAAAAAATTTTCTCTCCCATTCTATTAGCTCTTTCTGAAAAACTGATTAGATATGCTTTACATTTTCTCATTCTGTGCCCCAAAACATTCAACCTCTCTTTCCTAATTTTCATTTCATCACATTTCTGGTTGTATTTGGGTGATTGTCTCTTCAGTTGTGTCTTACCTGCTGTTCAATATATCCAATGAGTTTTTAACTTCAAATATTACCTTTTCCATTTCATGTTTTCTATTTCACCATTTTCAAATCTATTTGACCACTTGTGATGGACTGTTATTTTGTTGTCTCACTTTCAATGTTTTCTATTGTTTCTTTCAATGTATTCAACATACTTAGATATCCTGTATCTGATAATTCTATCATCAGCAGACATCAGCAATGTGTTGTTTCTGTTGACTCTTGTTTCTGGTGACTTGATTTCCTGATGGCCTAAAGTCATGATTTTCAATACATGAATTTTAGAAAGTTGTTTTTTTTTTTGTGGGAATTCTTTGATGTCTGTATTTAAAGTACATTCTCCTAAAGCATATTTATACAATCATCCCTTAGCATTTATGGGAGATTGGATCCAGGGCATCCTGAGGCTATCAGAATCCATGGATGCTCAAGTCTCTGATATAAAATGGATAGTATTTGCACATAATCTATGCACATCCTCCTGTACACTTTAAATCATCTCTGGATTACTTATAATACCTGATACAATATAAATGTAAATACATGTGAATAGTTGTGATATTGTATTACTTAGGAAATAATGACAAGAAAAAAGTCAGTATATGTTCAGTACAGATGTAACATTTTTTTTCCCCTGAATATTTTAAATCTGTGATTGGTTGACTCTATGGATGTGGAATCAATGGATATGGAGGGCTGGCAGCACTTACTCCTGCTAAGTACACTGATACAACATCAACTCAGAGATTTTACACTAAATTTTTAGCTTGGGGCACTGGAAACACAGATGATGTCAATTTTGTTTCTCAAATCCACGTAAGTATCAGTTTGTGGTTGGAATTCTTTAAAGTGACTCTTCCTCTCTTCCTCCTTCCCTTCTCTTTTCTCTCCCTCTCTCTTTTTTTTTTTTTT
>NW_007256017.1:0-1029 GCF_000164805.1 Carlito syrichta | reverse complement strand
TGAGACTCCAAAAGAAAAAAAAAAAAAAACACTCCACTTACCCTTGTTGAAAAGAGGGTTGAGTCTAACGTTTCTCTCCCACTGAAAGACCCTATTGCAGTGGTCCTTATACCTATCACTATGGCTTCCTTTGAATAAAGTCTGCATGAGTGTCTTGAACAAGTGTCACCAATAATTTTTTTCTTTAACCTACCCTTTCTGTCTCCCTCCCTCCCTCCCTCCCTCCCTCCTTCCTTCCCTTCCTTCCTTTCATTTCCCTACTTTTCTTCCTTCCTTTCCATCCTTTTTTGCTTTTATCCGTCCATCTTTTTCTTCCTGCTTCAAGGCTATGATTGGCAAGTAGCCCTGGCATCTACCTCTGCAAAATGGGTTTCCATTTCCCCAGTTATTCTCTCTTTATGCTTTATGCAAGGCGCTACAATCTGACTGATTTGAACCCCAGACTATGTGCTCTGAGTCCTCAGAATAAATACCACTTTAATGCTGCTCTTTAGGACTTCTAAGGACTTGCCTTACTGCCCTACAAGTTCAACCCTGCATTTTAAAAGTTTTTAAAATATAATTTTTTTTTTGAGTCAGAGTGTCATTCTTTCACCCAGGCTGGAGTGCAGTGGCATGCTTACGGCCATCCCAGCGATGACCTGCTGGGCTCTGGTGATCCTTCCGCCTCAGCCTTCCAAGCACACAGAACTACAGGTGCGTGCTACCACACCCGGTTAATTTGATATATTGCAGAGATGCGGTTTCACTGAGTTGCCCAGGCTAGTCTCGAACCCCTGAGCTCAGGCAGTCCTATCCCCTTGGCCTCCCAAAGTGGTGGAATTACAGGCTTGAGCCACTGCGCCCGGCCTAAAATGTAATTTTATTTATTTATTTTTTTGAGTTGGAGTCTCACTCTGTCGCCCAGACTGTAATGCAGTGGCATACTTCCGGCCACTGCAGCCTCGACCTGCTGGGCTCCAGCGATCATTCCACCTCAGCCTTCCAAGTAGCCGGAACTACAGGTGCGTGCTACCACGCCCGGCTAAT
>NW_007256016.1:10088-10665 GCF_000164805.1 Carlito syrichta | reverse complement strand
TCCAGTCTGGGTGACAGAGTGAGACTCCAACTCAAAAAAAATAAATAAATAAAAATAAAAAAATAAAAAAATTAGCCGGGTGTGGTAGTTTGTGCCTGTAGTTCTGGCTACTTGGAAGACTGAGGCTTAAGGATCACCTGAGACCAGCAGGTCAACATTGCACTTCAGCCCAGGTAATGTGGTGAGATTCCAACTCCAAAAAAAAAAAAAGAAAATTAAGAATAGTTGTTTCAGGGGTTTCTCAATAGATGCCAGTTTATATTACAGCTCACAGGTCTGTAGTTGTTTCTTGTTTAAGCTCTAACTTATTCATTCATGCATTCATTTATTAAAAAAAAAAAAAAAGTACACAGTGGCTCACATCTATAATCCCAGCACTTTGGGAGGCCGAGGCGAGAGGATTGCCTGAACCCATGGGTTTGAGACCAGCCCAGGCAACTTGGCAAGACCTCATCTCTACAATAAACCAAAAAATTAGCCGGACATGGTGGCGCGCACCTGTAGTTCTGGCTACTTGGAAGGCTGAGGCGGAAGGATCGCCGGAGCCCAGCAGGTCGAGGCTGTGATGGCCGTGAGC
>NW_007256016.1:2128-9237 GCF_000164805.1 Carlito syrichta | reverse complement strand
CGCTGGTCTCGAACTCCTGGGCTCAAGCGATCCTCCTGCCTCGGCCTCCCCAAGTGCTGGGATCCCAGACGTGAGCTGCTGACCCCAGCCTCCACCTTCGCCTCTCCGAAGCAGATCTACGAGGTGCCCTCGGGCGGTCACCGCTTCTCCGAGGGATGGGACACTGGTGGCTGGGTCTCCCGAACAAGAGCCAGGAGCCACCTGCTTGAGAGGCCACATCTGAGTCGGGCCCAGCTGGGCTTTCCCGGCCTTTATTTGTCCAATCCTATTAATAAGTAATGGTCTCATAATGAGAACTGCTTTTAATAGCATCTGCCGCCATGGCTGCATTTGCCTGCACCAAGGGCTTCCCCCGCAGGATTCACGCTCACTGGCCAGGTCTCCTGCCCTGGGCACTGGGAAGCCAGAGGGTCCCTGCCCGTGTGCACCGCTCCCCCACTTCTCGGCTGAGCCCCACTTCCCCCTGAGCTGGAAGACCCTCTCGCTCCTCCCCCCGCCTCCCCGAGGCCCCACCGCGGGCCCCCAGAGCTTCCCATGGTGGAGAAGTCCGGCACACCTCACCTTTCATCAGGGAAGACCGGCCTGCAGGTCAAGGGCAGGGCGGACGGAGGCTGCTGTGTGCCCAGCCGGGCCTCGGGACCACGTGCTCCATGCGGGACCGACATCCGGGACAGGAATGTCTTCACCCAGCAGGGACCCGTGAGAGGGTATGGCAGGAAGGGGCCAGGGTTTATGGGACTCAGGAGAGGTCCTTGCCTCAGTTTACTCATCTGCAGAGGAGGGTGAAGAGGGTCCCTCCCCCACCAGAATGTTTGAGAAGGGAGAAGCACCAACGTACTTCCTCCAAGAAAATATCCACAGAGGCCGGCGTGGGGGCTCAGCTCTTTGAGAGGCTGAGGCAGGGGGATTGCTTGAGTGCAGGAGCTCGAGACCAGCCTGGGCAACGTAGTGAGATCCTCATCTCTGAAGAAAAGAAGGCAAGGCTTAGTGGCTCAGCCTGTCACCCCAGCACTTTGGGAGGCTGAGACAAGTGGATTGCCTAAGCCCGCGGGTTCAAGACCAGCCTAGGCAATTTGGCGAGACCTCATCTCTACAAAAAAAAAAAAAAAATTAGCCAGTCTTGGTAGGGTGCGTCTGTAGTTCTGGCTACTCGGAAGGCTGCGGCAGACGGATCGCCAGCCCAGATCGGCGCTGGGCAGCCCTGAATGTGCGTGCCGCTGCACTCCAGCCCGAACGAAGGAGTGGGACTCCAACTCAAAAAAGAAAGAAAGAGCCGGGCTCGGTGGCTCAGCCTGTGGCCTGAGCCCGCAGGTTCGAGACCTGCCTGGGCAACTCGGCGAGACCTCATCTCTACAATAAATCAAAATTAGCTGGGTGTGGTAGTGCGTGCCTGTAATTCCAGCTACTCAGAAGGCTGAGGTGGAAGGATCGCCGGAGCCCAGCAGGTCGAGGCTGCGGTGACCAGGAGCAGCCACTGCACTCCAGTCTGGGCAACAGAGTGAGACCCAACTTAAAAAAAAAAAAAAAATAGCTGGGTGTGGTAGCACATGCCTGTAATTCCAGCTACTTGAAAGGCTGAGGCGGAAGGATTGCCTGAGCCCAGCAGGTCAAGGTTGTGGTGGCCATGAGTGTGCCACTGCACTCCAGCCTGGGCAACAGAATGAGACTCTGACTCAAAAAGAAGAAAAAAAGAAAAGAAAATTAGCTGGCGTTGTTATGTCCTGGGGGCAGTAATGGGGAACCATGGCATGTTCTGATACTAAAGACCGATGTGGCCTCCCAGCCACACACCAGGAGAATACAACTGGGCTGGACAGTGCACGGCGGCACTAAGGGTTCACATGTATCAAAATGCTGTGCTGTCCTGAGACTCAACTCTTTTTTTTGGAGTCAGGGTCTCCCTCTGTTGCCCAGGCTGGAGTGCTGTGGCACGCTCACGGCCACCGCAGCCTCGACCTCCCGGGCTCAGGCAATCCTCCTGCCTCAGCCTCCTGAGTAGCTGAGACTGTAGGTATGCACCACCATGCCTAACTTTTTACTTTTCTGTATAGACAAAGTCTCACTATGTTGCCCAGGCTGGTCTTGAACTCCTGGGCTCAAGCCATCCTCCCGCCTCGGCCTCCCAAAGTGCTGCCACGACAGGCCTGAGCCTCTGCATCCGGCCCGAGTCTGTGTCTCAATTCCATTCCTGTTACTCTATTTAATCCGCACTGAGCCTTATGCGGTGGGTGCCGTTAGCACCCCCACTTCACAGACGGGCACCCGGAGGCCAGAGAGGATGATGGGGCCGTGCGTGGCACCTGCTGGCCCAGGGCCTGCCCACCCAGTGGATGCCCAGTGAAGACCAGCTCCTTCCCAGAGGCGTGTTCTCACACGCCACTGTCGAGAGGTGCCTTCCCCTCCCCCACGGAAGGCTCTCGCTGGGTGGGCACAGTCAGGCAGTGAGGCCCCTGCCACCATCCGCCTCGCTCTGCCCGCCAGAGGGGCATGCCAGGAGCCCCAGGGGTGGAAGCCCGCATCCCCTAGCAAGACAGGAGAAGAGAGTCAGAGAAGAGAGCCAGGAAAGTGGAGGCCCTGGCCACCTGGGGTAGGGTGAGGAGGCCCAGAGGCTCAGGGGAGGTGGCCCTGGCTGGCAGACCTGGGCAGCTCCCCAAGCATCTCCACACGTCATATTCACGCATGGTGCTCTGGAAGGTTCTGGAACAGTGCGGCCCAGAGTGGGGTGTGGAGAGGAGCCTCAGTGCCCCCAGCCTCCCAGGCCCGGCACCCCCACTGGAGACAGTCAAACCAGAATCCGCTCCCAGAAATCAGCTTGGGAAATTCCTCAGACCCCTTCCCTAGGCCGGAGACCAATGGTCCACACCAGGATGTAAAGCCTCTGAGAAGTCCCGCAGGAAAGCTCCTTTTGCTTCATCCAACCTTTCCCACCATGTACTTAACCGTGAACTCCACACATACTAGCATCTGTGGTGGATTAAACATGGCCCCAAAGAGGCCTGAAGAGGTGGGCTGGGTGTCCACTGCCTTCCGCCTGAGTGGGCCACATGATTGCGCTGACCAGCGGGGGTTGGTGGAGTCACACGGTGACAGTTCCGGGGTGGAGGTGACAGTTCCGAGGTGGCCCTTCGCTGGCCTGGCAGCTCCGCCTCCTGTCTCTTGGAGCCCTGAGCAGCAGCACCAGAAATCGAGGCTACGCTGTTGGGGCTACACTGTTGGGGGGTGTCTGTGAGCATCAAAAAGAGGCCGTCATGCGCTCCTGGTCCGTGGAGGCTTCAGAGGACTCCAGCCTCCGCCACTCTCTGAGACCAAGCAAGAGCCGCCCTGCTGAGCCCAGCCAACCCCAGAATCCCAAGAGAGTCTAGCCCATGGCTGCTTCAAGCCACTGTGTTTGGATGACTGGTCCCACAGCAGCCGATAAATGCTGTGCTTGGGGGGACCTTCTGCCTCCTCTTCCATTCGGGAAGAGCCTTCTAGACTCTGCTCAAAGAAGGCACGCGCTTTGAAGCCCTTTCCGACAACCATCAAGGCAGCTGCAGGGTTCTGAGGCTGGGGTCTGCCTGGGCTCACACTTAACAACTCGATCCTCCCGCCTCAGCCTCCCAAGTCGCTGGGACTACAGGCGTTCCTGACTTATTTTGTTAAATGTAGAGACGAGGTCTTGCTATGTTGCCCAAGCTTGTCTCGAACTCTTGAGTTCAAGGGATCCACCTGTCTTGGCCTCCCAAAGTGCTGGGATTACAGGCATGTGCTACCACACCCTGCTAAATTATTTATTCATTTATTTTTTTAATTTGGAGTCTCTGTCGCCCAGACTGGAGCACAGTGGCACACTCCCAGCCACCGCAGCCCTGACCTGCTGGACTCCGGCGATCCTTCCGCCTCAGCCTTCCAAGTAGCCAGAACTACAGGCACATACTACCACGCCTGGCTGATTTTTTGATTTATTGTAGAGACGAGGTCTCGCCAAGTTGCCCGGACTGGTCTCGAACCTGCGGGTTCAGGCAATCCACTCACCTCGGCTTCCCAAAGTGCTAGAATTTCAGGCTGAGCCACTGAGCCCGGCCTAGTTTTTACTTTTTGTAGAGACAAAGTCTCACTATGTTGCCCAGGCTGATCTCGAGCTCTTGGACTCAAGTGATCCTCCCGCCTTGGCTCTCCAAAGTGCTGGGATTACAGGCGTGAGCCACTGCATCTGGCCACACTTGCCAGATCTATAGATTCAGACCGGTCCTGACCCCCGCGGGTCTCAGTTTCCGCATCTGTCAGACGGGGACAATAATCGCAACGACGGCATGAGCCTGATAGGTGGATGGTGGCGCTGAGACCACAGCAGCGCGGCGTGGATGGCGGCCAGTATCAACTGTTCCAAGCCCCCACCAGCACACGTTGAGTGCTGGGAAAAGGTCACCTGCACTTGGGCTCCCCGGACCAGGAGCCCAAGTGCCCTGGTCCAGGGAGCCCAAGTGCCCCTCCCCGGAGAGAGGTTTCCTGTCCCTCAGGCACCCACGCACAGCCTTTGTGAGGGCGGCTGGGCCATGAGGGTCGAGAATTCCCGTCTGTTCCACCTGGAAGGATGCTGGGAGGTGAGGGAGCTGAGCCCCCTTGTTGTGTTTTTCGTTTTTTGAGTCGGAGTCTCACTCCGTGGCCCAGGCTGGAGTGCAGTGGCACGCTCACGGCCACTACAGCCTCGACCTGCTGGGCCTCAGGCGATCCTTCTGCCTCAGCCTTCCAAGTAGCTGGAACCACAGGCGCGCACCCCTACATTCGGTTAATTTTTAAATCTATCGTAGAGAGGAGGTCTCCCCAAGTGGCCCAGGCTGGTCTCAAATGCCTGGGCTGAGGCCAACCTCTCGCTGCCTCCTGCTCCCAAAGTGCTGGGATGACAGGCACCCAGTTAGAGACGCCTTGTTTTTAGAGGCCCAGAGAGGCACAGGCCTTGTTCAAGGTCATACAGCTCCTTCTGACTCCAGGACTCAGTCCCCTCCTGGAGCCTTGCCGGACAGGGGGTCCTTGGGTCTCAGGGACTGGCCCTCTCTGAGCCCCCAGCCTCTCTTAACCCTCCCCTGCCCTCGGGGCGGCCCTACAGCCTGACCTTGGGTACCAGACAAGACCACATGCAGCAAACAGCACAGGGAGACTGAGGGTCCTCTCTGCTTCCCCTCCCTCCTTCCTCCCAGCCCCAGATGGGATCGTGAGAGAAGGCGCTGGACACTGGAAGCTTGCCTGTCTGAGTTGCAAGCCGCCCTGCCCACCCCAGACGACCTTAGGGAGACTCCAAGCTGGGCGGTGGGGGAGAGCTGGCAGAATGTGGCCAGAGCCCAGGCTGCAGCTGCAGGAGCCAGCTCAGGCCAACCTTCCTCTCACTGGCGGGGTCCTAGGGTATGGTAAAGTCTCCAGTCTCGCCTCCACCGGGGCAGGTTGAGCCCTGGAGTCTGGGCACACAGCCCGGCAGGGGGAAGGGGAGGAGACCCCGCAGGGCTGCACTGGGTGTCTGACAATCCCCTTCTTCCAGGCCCACGACCCCTCCCCACCACCTTTTCTTCCTGTCCGTTCATAGGCTGCTTTGGGTTCTAGACACATTTGGGGGGCCCTGGGGCTCTGAGGAGTGGGGCACAGAGTCCAGAACCTGTGGGAAGGGTCACAGGTTTCTAGAGAAATCCTTCCCACAGGCCAGGCATGGTGGCTCATGCCTGTCATCCCAGAACTTTGGGAGGCTGAGGCAGGAGGATCGCTTGAGTCCAGGAGTTTGAGACCAGCCTGGGCAACATAGCAAGAACTCGTCTCTACAAAAAATAAAAAAATTAGCTGGGTGTGGTGGCACATGCTTGTGGTTCCAGCTGCTCAGGAGCTTGTGGCTCCAGCTGCTCAGGAGGCTGAGGTGAGAGGATCATCTGAGCCCAGGAGGTCGAGGCTATGGTGAGCTGTGATCCTGCCACTGCACTCCAGCCTGGGCGACAGAGTGAGACCCTGACATAGGAAGGAAGAAAGAAGACAGAGAGAGAGAGGAGGAAGGAAGGAGAGAGAGGAGAAGGGAGGGAGGGAGGGAGAGAGGAAGGAAGGAAGGAGGAAGAAGCCCTGGCCACAGAGGACTGACAGGCCTCCGGTCGGGGCCCACAGACCTCAGGCAGGAGACCCCAGTTCGCGAAATGAATGCCTCTGTGTGTGCTGCACCAGGAAGGGTGCATGTGCGGGCCCACGCGGAGGCGGGGGCTGGGGACCGGGAGGGAGGGACCCCTGAGAGCTCTGCAGCCTGGCCCGACCTGGCCCCAGAGGCAGCCTGAGGACACAGCCCGAGGACCGGATTGGAGAGGTCGCTGCCTGCAGAGGGATTGGGGCTGGGAGCTTCAAACAGATCCTGCCTGGCTGTGGCCTGGAGCTGGTGAGAAGGGGCTGCGGGGACTATAAATAGCTGCCTTCCCAGAGAGGGCTCCTCCAGCGAGTTCCAGCCTCCGCTCCAGCCCAGCAGCTCCGGGGAGGGGGCGCTGGGTGAGGAAGGGTCTGCGCTCCCCAGGAGGGCTGTGCTCCCTGGACCGAATGAACACTTGCTTTTCCTTTTTTTTTGAGTCGGGGTCTTACTCTGCCACCCAGGCTGGAGTACGGTGGCACGGTCACAGCTCACCACAGCCTCGACCTCCTGGGCTCAGGCGATCCTCCCACCTCAACCTCCCGAGTGGCTGGGACCACAGGCGCCACCACGCCCAGCTAATTTTTAAAAATTTTCTGTAGAGACGAGCCCTCGCTGTGTTGCCGGGGCTGTTCTGGGGTCCTGGGCTCAAGCAGTCGTCTCCGCTCGGCCTCCCAAGGTGCTGGGATTACAGGTGTGAGCCACCGCTGGCAACACTTGATTTTGAGTTGCAGGAAGCAGGGAGTAGGTCTCAAGAGGCCCTCCAGCTGCCTGGGGGCCCCTCTGCAATCAATGAACAGGCCCCACCCCCAGCTTTTGCGGCAGCCCAGAAATGGCTTAAGGCGAGGGGCGGGCGCAGGCCTCGGGAAGCAGCCTCACACCCACCTGGCCTCTCTGGGACTGTTTCCCCAGCCTGGACAAGGAGAAGGAAAGGGAGCCTGTCGGGCCCTCCCCGAGGCAACCAGGACCTGCTCTGGGCCAGGCA
>NW_007256016.1:0-915 GCF_000164805.1 Carlito syrichta | reverse complement strand
GGCCGGCTGCTCCAGTCTTCTTCTCTGCCTTAAATAAGAATAATCACATAAGTCAGTGAGGCTAGGATTTAAAAAACGCAGTCGTCGTGGCTGGCAGTCTGGCACCCCCAACCGGGACCACGGAAATCTTCCTCCAGAGGACCGGGGCAGGGAGGGACCAGAGGGTTACAGGAGAGGTGGCCCAGTGAGGAAGGGGCCGCGGTCCCAGGAGGGCCTGAGCCCAAGGCCACATCTGCTTTCTGGGGGGCCTGGACAAGCCCCTCCTGCCAAGCTTCAAACTTCCCCTCTGTGGGATGGGGCCAAGGGCTAACTCCCTGTCTGCTGGGGCCAAACCCCCTCTACGTGGGAGGCTGTGCCAGTCTGGGAGGTTTCAAGGCCTCCCTGACCGACCTCTACAGCTTGCCAGGCTCAAAGGAGAAACTGAGGAAGACACGAAAACATGACATGAGTTCCTAAAATGGGGGTGGGGGGGGAGTTTATCTAGCCCCCAGGCACAGCATGCCAGGCTGAGAGGCTTCTCCCATTATGTGCCTGTGCCTGGCTTCTCAGAGCCTTAGTTTCCTTACCTGCAAACTGGGCCCAGTGCTGCTTCCCTCCCCTGACCAAGAACCGGGATCCTCCCTGCAAACCACTAGGCATGAGAAGTTGTGACTGGGTGCAGTGGTTCACGCCCATAGTCCCAGCTACTCGGGAGGCCAAGGCAGGAGGATTGCTTGAGGCCAGGACTTTGAGACCAGCCTGGGCAAGATGGTAAGACCCTGCCTCTACAGAACATTTAAAAATTAGTCAGATAGGCCAGGCCTGGTGGCTCAGCCTGTCATCCCAGCCCTTTGGGAGGCTGAGACGAGTGGATTACCTGAGCCTGCGGGTTCAAGACCAGCCCGGGCAACTTGGTGAGACCTCATCTCTACAATA
>NW_007256015.1:33487-47593 GCF_000164805.1 Carlito syrichta | reverse complement strand
ACCCACTTGGAGGACTTGACTCCCCTGTAAACTTCCCACATGAATATGAAGTCTATCTCGGGGCCAAAGCCCCACAAGACTTTCTCCAGCTCATCTCCTGGAGCAACTCCTGACTTATTGATTATAGAAAACAAGACGGTGTCTCCTCAGATTCTCTTCAGAGTAACAAGTATTCTAGAATCTTTCATTCCAGAGCCTTGTGCTCCAGAACTCTGGGCCCCAGTGCTGTAGAAACCTAGGAAATTTGAAAGAGGAAATGTATGTGTTTTCACATTGAGAACAAATGAAAGTACCACAGAAATTTTTGTTTTAATGAAATACACCCAAAATTCGCTTGATTCTAGGAATGAACCTGGTACAACAAATTTGAAGCATATCTTGGATCAAGTCCTGGTTCTAGTGAAGGATGGCCTTGAATGGTTACTCAGCCTGCCTACATTTCAGTTTCCTTACCTGCCCCATGATGAGAAAAGAATCACATGAGATCATGGGGCACAATCCCCTGCATGTCTTGTACATGCTAGGTACACGACAGTAGCAAGCAGCTGCTAAAGGGGCTCCCAAAGGTGCCTCCCTCCTCCTGCCCACACCTGTGTCATCTCCTCCCCTGGAGGGTGGGCTGAACCTAGAGACTTGCTCTTAACAAACAAAATACAGCAAGTGTTTGGGTATCACATAAGGTGCCAGTGTTTGGGTATCACATACTGCATGACAGTAACCTCTGACTCACTCTCTCTCTCTCTCTCTCTCTCTCTCTCTCTCTCTCTCTCTCTCTCTCTCTCTCTGTTTGTGTTTCTGTCTCTCTTGCTGGCTCTGAAGAAGCCAGCAGCCATACTATGAGCTGCTCTATGGAGAGGAATATGTGGCAGAGAACAGAGGGCAGCCTCCAGCCAGCACCCTCACTTCATTATTGAGAGTCTAAGCCACAGGACCAAGGGAAATCATACCTGCATTCTGACCCCAGCAACTGTGGGACTGTGCATGATGTGTGTTAAGGCACTGAGTTCTGGGGTACAGGTCTCACAATAATAGATAACTAAGACAATAGCAATGTTTACTTTGCTTTGCCTAAAGTCTCACTCAGATAGTAGGCACAGTCCAACAAGGTGGAGCCATTAGCACTTAGGAGAGTCCCCTTTTCAATCCCCGGAGCAGCTCCTCATAGACCCAGAATGCTGGGCCATCTGTCCACCCCAGAAATGAGGTCCACACTGCATTTCAACACCTACATGGCCACCACACTAAACACAACCTCCATGTGGAGGCACTTTTAAATATCTTACAATCCAAAAGTTTCTCCTTCCCTCTCCCAAAATGTGACCTGCTCACATTATCTTTTCATAACCAGGAAAGAGTACTTGAGAAAAAATGTTGAAGACCTCTTTTACGGTAATATTTGTATGCTGACTTGAAGGTGCATCTGCCAATTTTTATTAGTAAGGAAGAAAAAACGTGGTATACATACATGATGGAATATTATGGAACCATATAGGACAAAATTATGAACTTCGCAGCAACTTGGATGAACTTAGAAGCTATAATACTGAGTGATCTATCACAGAAACAAAGAATCAAGTATCACATGTTCTCACTCATAAGTGGAGCTTGAACAACTATCGTAATACTATTTAAAAGGGATGGGCAGTAGTGGAAAACTTCCACGGAAGGACGGGGTGAGATTGGCAGTAGTGGGAAACTGCCAGAGGAGTCAGGAACACATCATCAACAATGGCACCTGCATAATAAACATCTGAATACCATACCGTGAATTGTACCCCACATCTTTAAAATTAAAAATAGAAAAAAAAAATTTAGTCTCCATTTGGGCCCTCCTAGATACAAATGAGGTTGCAGATATATTTATTAAAATTCCCCAATCAGGAGACCATGAGGGAGAGGTGTGAAGGGAAAACTGTAATTAACTGAATTGTGCCCTCAGGAAACATATGTTGAAGTTCTGAACCCAGAACTGAAGTAGGTAACCTTCTTAGAAATAGGGCCTTTGTAGATACATCAAGTTAAGATGAGGTCATGAGAATGAACCCAAATCTAATATGGTCAATGTCCTTAAGAAAAGGGGAAATTTAAACACAGACACTGACTTGCACAGAGAGTAGATAATGAGAAGAGACACAGAGAAAGCACACATGAAGATGCAGGATTAGACTGATGCAGTTAAAGGCGAGGAACACCACAAACTGCCAGCAAACAGCAGAAGCTAGAAGGGGATAAGGAAGGATTCCCTGTTATGGACTAAATATGTATGTACCTCCAACATTTATATGTTTAAGCCAAAATACCCACTGTGGTTGTGTTTGGAGATGAGGCCTCTGGTGAAGTAAGGTTAAATGAGATCATAAGTGTGGGTTCATGATCCAGTAGGATTAGTGTCCTTATACCAAAAGGTGGGTTCATGATCCAGTAGAATTAGTGTCCTTATACCAAAAGGATTAGTGTCCTTATACCAAAAGGTACCTGAGTGAACTCTTTCATGCATGTAGTTAGAAGACAGTTTTCTGGTAACCCAAAAGAGAGCCCTCACCAGAAATCTAATTGGCATAACCTATTATTTGGATTTCTAGCTTCCAGAACTATGAAAAAATAACTTTCTGTTAAGATTCAAGATGGCCACCTAGGAGCAACTGACTGGCACCTCTTTCACAGAGCAAACCAAGGAAGAGAGCACCAGCAGTCACAGATCCCCAACAGTCAGTGATCCCCAGCAGTCACAACAGGTTGAGATGGAGAATGCACTCTACAGCCTACAGAGGACCATAGGGATAGGCAGAGGTCAAGGAGGAGAGAGACCAGGTAGCTGGCTTTGGAGCCAGGAAATCCCTTCCTGGCTGGATATCTGGAAAGGAGAACAGCCTCTGAATGTAGGAAATGGTTAGTGGAGCATATCAGGACTCAGCACTTGCTAGCACCATAGACTGGAGAGCCCCCACAAGCTGCATGGGACTCCAGTCTCACAGGAGAAACAGCCTGGGTTCAACAGAGTTTCCAAAGCCTACATGGAGCTGGGAACCCATATGAACACTAAAGACCTATGGCCAAATTATACCTGATAATTTATACCCTATAGGCATGGCATGGCAGCCAGCTTCCAGGCCAGGAGAAGACCCCAGCCCAGATGCCTTCACTAGCCCCAAGGACAGGTTCAGCCACTTTAGGCAGCTATTGTTTAGGGCAAGCTGCAGTGAGAAATCGGGTTGCTAAAATAACTTTTGAGTTCTGAACACAGTCAGCCTGTAGAAAAGGAAAAGAAATCAGGAGCAGATGTATCACCTGGAAACCCCTCTCTCCTGCATGAATGCTTCTGGGCAACAGACATCTCTGCCATTCCTATAGTGCTGCCACAGCAGCCAGGATGCCCATCACTCCTCCTGATCCCCATTGAGTTCTCAAAGCTGGGGACTGACACACTAATCAGCCGGTTCTGGCAGGTGGGAAAAACATAGGTTTGGAAAGAAGCCTGGAGTTTTGAGCCCAGACAGCCTCAGACTAGGGAAAGAAAGCCATGGGCAATGGAGGGGGTTATTTTTCTGGCAGTCCCTTTTTCCCGTTGTGAACTCTTTTATACATCAGAAATGGTCAGCCATCCCTGGAACAAGGCCACAGTAACTACGGGATCTATTTCCCACTGATATAGCCAATGGTGTCCATGGAAGGGTACTGGAGAGTGGTCAAGTCTGACCTGACTGGAGTCTTATCTTTAGCATTTTTAAAGAAAAGCATTTCCAGCTAAGAATTCCCTATCCCACAAAGCTAAGCTTCATTAATGAAGGAGAATTAAAATCCTTTCCAGACATTCAATCCCTAAGAGAATATACCACCTACAGACTAGCCCTTTAGGAGTTGCTTAAGAAAGTAATAAGCATAGAAGTGAAGGAACAGTTCCACCCATCCCAAAAGCACAAACAAGCATAGAGTTCACAACCATACAAATCAACCACAAAAGCTTAAAGCAAAGCAGTCTTTTTAAGAACAATATGACAAGCTGGGCACAGTGGCTCAAGTCTGTTATCCCAGCACTAAGGGAGACAGAGGAGAGAGGATTGCCTGAGCCTGAGGTCTGAGACCAGCCTGGGCAACATGGTGAGATAAAAAAATTATACAAAAAATTAGCCAGGCCTGGTAGCTCATGGCTGTAGTTCTGGCTACTTGGAAGGCTGAGGTAGAAAGATCACCAGAGCCCAGCAGGTCAACACTATGTGCCCGTGAGCATGCCACTGCACTCCAGCCTGGGTGACAGAG
The DNA here is from genome assembly GCF_000164805.1 of Carlito syrichta. Taxonomy (NCBI): domain Eukaryota; kingdom Metazoa; phylum Chordata; class Mammalia; order Primates; family Tarsiidae; genus Carlito; species Carlito syrichta. The sequence goes on along the minus strand of NW_007256015.1, from coordinate 43,336 downwards.
TGAGACTCCAACTCAAACAAAAAAAGAACAATATGACATGAATAATACCCCACCTATCAATAATTAACTTAAACATGAATGAATCTTGGACAAAGCCTCCACCACCAACCACTGGGGAGAGGAGAACCTATTCATTAAATGGTTCTGGGAAAACTGGCAGACTACATACAGAAGAATAAAACTAGATCCCTACCTATCACCATATGCAAAAATCACCTCTAAATGGATCCAAGACCTAAATGTAAAACCTCAAACTATAAAATTCTTAGAAAACATAGGACACACCCTTATGGAAATTGGAACTGGCAATCAATTCCAGATCAAAACCCAAGTGTCCATGCCATAGAGATAACATAGACAAGTGGGACTTCATAAAACTGACAAACTTCTGCAAAGTCATAGAAACCATCAAGATAGCAGGGAGACAGCCCACAGAGTGGGAAAAAATATTTGTCAGCTATATGTCTGACAAAGTCCTAACATCTAGGATCTACAAGGAACTCAAACGTGCAGAAAAGAAAAAATAGCAAACAATCCCATCACAAAGTGGGCAAAACATATGTTCAGACACTTCTCAAAAGAAGACATATGAGCAGCCAACAGATGCATGAAAAGTGCTCAGTCTCACTAGTTATCAAAGAAATGCAAATTAAAACCACACTGAGATACAACCTAACTCCAGTCAGAATGGCCATCATCAATAACAAAAAACAGCAGATGCTGGAGAGGATGCGGTAAAAAGGAACACTTCTGGTGGGAGTGTAAACTACTACAACTTCTGTGTAAAACAGTTTGACGATTTCTATAAGATCTAAAAATCAACCTTCCATATGACCTCGCAATCCCCCTCCTGGGAATGAACCTTGAGGAACTGAAATTACTCTAGGAAAAGATACCTGTACACATATGTTTATTGCAGCATTGCTCACAATAGCAAAAACATGGAATCAACCATGCTGCCCATCGAAAGAGGACTGGATTGCTTTAAAATGTAGTACATATACACAATGGAATATTACACAACCATAAAAAAGGACAAAATTATGAACTTCACAGCAACCTGAATACACTTAGAATCTATAATACTGAGTGACCTATCACAGAAACAAAGAACTGAGTATTGCACATTCTCACTTATAAGCGAACCTTGAACAATGATTATAATACTACAAGAAAAAGATTGTCAATAATGGGAAATAGCCAGGGGAGGGTATGATGGGATCGACAGCATTAGTGAGAAATGGCTGAGGGTAGGCACACCTTATCAACATGGGTACTTGCATAATGAACATTTGTATAACTAACCCTGAACTGTAACCCACACCTTTAAAATAAAAAATAATTTAAAAAATGAATGGACTTAATGTACCACTCTAAAGCCACAGTGTGACAAATTGGATAAAGAAACATGATCCAACCATATGCTTCCTTTAGGAAACCCATTTTACAGCACATTGCACCCACAGAATCAAGGTAAAGGGATGGAAAAAGAGTTTCCAGGCGAAAGAAAACAAAAAAGAGCAGGAGCAGTTATCCTTGTATCAGAAAAAACAGACTTGAAACCAATAAAAATTAAAGATGAAAGTTAAAAAGTACAATATATAATGATTAAAATCTCAATCCACTAGCAAGAAATATCTATCTTGTAAATATACGCACCTAACATAGGATCACCCAGAATAATAAAACACTTGCTAATAGACAGTCAGACCATTAGAGTCAGAGGCTTTAACACCCCACTGACAGCCATAGACAGATCATCAATGGGAAAAATCTAACAAAAAAATGCAGAATCTTTACACAACACTCAACAAATTGGACCTAATAGACTTCTACAGAACATTTCACTGAACAATCATAGAATATACATTCTTCTCAACAGCACGTGGAACATACTCCAAGACAGACCACAAATTTGGGCATAAATCAAATGTGAACACATTTCTTTTTTTGTTTATTTGTTGAATTTTTAAGATGTGGAACCAACCATGCTGTCCATCGAAACTAGACTGGATTAAACAAATGTAGTACATGTACACAATGGAATAATATGCAGCCATAAGAACGACAAATATATGGACCTTGCAGCAACCTGGATGGATTTGGAGTTGATCATACTCAGTGATTTATCACAGAAACAAAGAACAGAGTTCCATATGTTCTCACTCATAAGAGGAACTTGAACAATTATAATGCTATGGGAAAGTGATTGGCAGTGATGGGAAACTGTTGGGGGGGTGGCAGTTGAGGAAAACTGTGAGGGCAGGGAGGGGCATACCTCATTAACAGAGATATCTTCATGATCAATGTTTGTGTACCTAACCCTGGATTGTACCCCACATCTTTGCAATAAAAAAATTTTTAATGCGATACATACACAAGATGGAATAATACACAGCCATAAAGGAGGACAAATATATAGATTTTGCAGCAACTTAGATAGATTTACAGTCTATAATATTCAGCTATCAATAACAGAAATGAAGAACTGAGTACCACATGTTCTCACTCTGCATGTGATCAGCCAGTATTACCAGCACCATTTACTGAATAAGTAAGTAGTTGTTATTGGAGGTATTGTCAAACATGCATCGATTAAGAAATTGAGGTTTCGTTTCTGAAATTTCTATCCTGTTCCCTTAATCTGTATGCCTGTTCTTGTACCAAAACCAAGTTGTCTTGATTATTGTACCTTACAGTAGAGTATAAAGTCTGGAAGTGTGACACCTCCTACTTTGTTTCTTTTGCTAAGGATTGTTTTGGCTACTCATGATCTTTTGTCTTTCTTTAGGAATTTTTGTATTGTCATTAACTGTTAACAAATTTCAAAAGGTCAAGAATGAAACAGGACTGCTACTTATCCCCATACATAAAAATCAACTCTAAATGGATCAAAGACCTCAATGTAAGAATCTCAGGAAACACAGGAGGTGCCCTTATGGAAACTGGAGTGGTTACCAATTCCTGATCAAAACCTCGGATGTCCATGCTATAAGAGATAAGATAGGCAAGTGGGACCTCATCAAACTGAAAAAGCTTCTGCAAACAAAAGAAATCAAGGGAGTATGGAGACAGTCCACCAAATGGGAAAAAATACTTGCCAACTGCATATCTGACAAAGGCTGATCATCCAGGAACTCAAACAAGCCAAAAGAAAAAAAAAACATTAAAAAGTGTGCAAAAGGGTTGGGCACAGTGGCTCAAGCCTATAATCACGGCACTTTGAGGGCCGAGGTAAGAGGATTACCTGAGCCCAGGGGTTCAAGACCAGCCTGAGCAAGTTGGTGAAAATTCATCTCTACAATAAATATTTTTTTAAAAATTAGACAGGCATGGTATTGGACACCTGTAGTTCCAGCTACTTGGAAGGCTGAGCCAGAAGGATCACCTGAGCCCAGCAGGCCTAGGCTGCAGCGGCCATGAGCGTGCCACTGCACTCCAGCCTGGACGATAGTGAGACTCCAACTCAAAAAATGTGAGCAGAAGACATGAATAGAAACTTCTCAAAAGAAGACATACAGGCAGCCAACAGACACATGAAAAAGTGCTCAGCCTCACTAATCAGAGAAATGCAGGTCAAAGCCACATTGAGATACAACCTAACCCCAGTAATAATGGCCATCATTAACAAAACAAAAAACAACAGATGCTGGTGAGGATGTGGAGAAAAGGGGACACTTCTACATTGCTGGTGGGTATGCAAACTAGTTCAACCTCTAGGGAAAACAGTGGTGCTTTCCAAAAGAACATGGAACCAACCTTGCTGCCCAAGGAAACAGGACTAGATTAAAAAATGTATGGTACATATACATGATGGACTATTGCACAGTCATATAGAAAGACAAACATATGGAATTTGCAGCAACTGGGATAGACTTAGAGTACAATATTCAGTGATCTATTGTAGAAACTAAAAACTGAGTAGTACCACATATTCTCACTCATAAATGGACCCCGAGCATTTATCACAGTATATAAGAAAGGGATTGACAGTAGTGGGACACTTCCAGGGGAGGGAGGGGGACACATAATGTCAGTAAGGATACCTGATCTTAAACCAGGCAAAGTGGAAACCAAAGAGAGGTCCAAACTTTAATTTTAAAATGACCACTTGCATATCAAGTCCTTAATTGTATCCCACCTTGCTAAAATTAAAAAAATAATAAACCATCAAGAGAACAGGGAGACAGCACACAGAGTGGGAAAAAATGTTTGCCAACTGTATATCTGACAAAGGCCAAACATCCAGGATTTACAAGGAAGTCAAACATGCCAAAAAGAAAAAAAATAAACAGATTCATTTAAAAGTGGGCAAAAGACATGAGTAGAAATTGCTCAAAAGAAGACATACAAGCAGCTGACAAACACATGAAAAAGTGCTCTGTCTCCCAGAGAAATGCAAATCAAATCACATTGAGATACCACCTAACTCCAGTAAGAATGGTCATCATTAATAGCAAATAACACAATTTGGCAAGGATGCAAAGAAAAAGGCTCACTTCTATACTGTTGGTGGGAATGCAAACTAGCTCAGCCTCGATGGAAAACCGTGGTGATTCCTAAAAGGAATAGAAATTGACCTTCCATATGACCCAGCAATCCCCCTTCTGGGAATATACCCAGAGGTATGTAAGTCACTACCAAAAAGATACCTGCACATGTGTGTTTATTGCATGGAACAAACCATACTGCCCATCGAAACTGGACTGGATTTTAAAGAGGGACTTCTGGCAAGATGGTGAAGGGGCAGATTGGTCAGTGAGAGTCACTGTGAAACTGAGTGACCATAGGGACTCTTGCTCACCCCCGGTGCCTCCTGCTCCCAACACTGCCAGCCTGCTCTTTGGCCAACCGCATAGGTCTGTGGGTTGGCAGAAAACGACCCCACATACTGCTCTGTTTGCCGCTGCAGCCACCACCGCTGCCGCCACCGGCCACATTGGCCTGCGGTCTGGAGGCCTTCAATTCCACACACTGCACTGCTGGTTCAGCCGCTGCTACTGCTGCTCCCTCCCACAATCGCTGCCCCACCTGAATCGGCTCTAGATTCCGGCTGTGGAATTATTTCCATGCACCACACTGTTGTAAAGGTCACTGCTGCTGCTCCTTCCTGTGGCTGCTCCCTCCTCCCTCCCAAGGGGGCTATCAATTCCCAGTCCAAAGAGCTCTGCCCCTACGCCTGCTACACAGCTCTGCCCTGCCTGAACCACGCAGCGCCACACTGACCTGCAGTTCCTGGCTGCCCCACACTCCGGCCTCCTCCAGTTCAGCCGGTGGGTGGGTCAGAGAACAGCTAGAGCCCTGAGATCAGGCAGAGATTGATTGACCCACCCAGCACGCTGGCCCCACCCAGCTCCACCCACCACCAGCTTGAGATCTAAGGTAATAAAATCCAACTGGGAGAGACAGATACCCTCCCCCATGCTATATCAGACACAGCTCAGATTTGAATGGGAGACTTCTCAGACAGCAGGCTGACTGAGATTAGATCTGATGAAAACTCCTCTCCCCTCCCTCCCCGCTCAGTAGGCCTGGGGCATCAGATCCAACCAGCCTGCAATGAGAACTAGAGGTAAGAGCTGAAAGGACATTGGACTTAGAGGAATAATCTAAGATCATGCTTGGTTACCTTGTTTTTATTTTTCTATTTGTATTCTTAGTAATTTTTTTACTTATCATTTTTTTTCTTTTTTTCTGTCTTCTTGCTGTTATTGATAGTGTTTAAGTACTAGCTTTGCTTCTGTTAGTTTACTGATTTTTAAAAATTCTTTAGACTTCATTCTTGTATAAGGCAATAGTTTCAATAAGGAGATTGATTGACTTGTGTGACTGTATGATTGTCTGTATGCTTTAGTTTTTTTGGGGGGGTTGTTTTTGTTTTCTTACTCTTTTCTGTCTTTGTGCCTCTTTTCATTTATTAGTCAGTACGTTTGTCTGTTTGCCCTCTTACTCTTCTCACTCTCCAGCTTCCTCTTTCTCCCCTCCCCTGTCCTAATCCTTTCCCTTTTCTTACCACATTTTGCTTTCAGGGAGTAAACCTATTCCCATACTGCATGGACAGAATGAAAGGCAGTGAGAAGGGTTCCAGGGTATTCATACACCTGTCAGTGGATACTGTGATCTGTAGATAGATTTTGAATCCCAGCTTCCCCTTCAATTTAATCTCAAAACTGAAAAAAAAGTACAACCCTCAACCCACAGTCAAGCTCCAGAAGTAAACAAAGCTAGAGGATCCACACAAGGTAGAATAGTAGATCAAGCAAACAGAAGTAAAAGCAACCCTGCCACCCCTGAACAACAAAATTAAAGAAGTGGGGGAAAGAAAAAGGGAGGAGGAAAATCTACACAAATGAAGAAAAACCAAAAGAAAAATACAGGTCTCACATAGATGCCTGGGAGATCAGACACTGAGAGAAGAGACTTTGGAATGCAAACAATGAAGAGCCCCCAAAATGACTGGCCACATATACATACAAACCAAGACATCAAGATACTAACAGAAAGAATAAAAAGAATTGAGGAGAGAAAAGAGGAAAATAGGAGTTGATAACTGAAAGAACAGCAGTAAAGAATACTGTGATTGAAATAAAGAACAAACTAATAAGCATGGAAAGCAGAATTAGACAAGTAGAAGAAAAAATCTCAGAGCTTGAGGACCAAAATACAGAACTAACCCAAAATGTCCAAACCATAGGGAAAAAAAGCTTTAAAAGACAGAACAAACCTTCAAGAGATAAGAAATTACTTCAAGAGACCTAACAAGAGTAATTGAACTTCCTGAGGCAGCATAAGAGACAGAAACAACCCTGGAGGTAACATTCCATGAAATTAGTCAAGAAAACTTCCCTCATATCATCAGTGACACAAAAATTCAAACACAAGAGATTCAGAGAACTCCTGCAAGACAACAAATGAGAAGACCAACTCCCAGACATATAATAATTCACTTAAAAAAGTAAGTATACTAGAAAGAATCCTAAAGGCAGTAAGAGAAAAAGATCAGACTACCTACTGGGTAAGACCAATTAGAATAGCAGCAGATTTATCTATAGAAACACTTCAGGCTAGGAGAGCTTGGAGCCCAATTTTCAAAGTCCTCAAAGCTAACCAATTTCAACCAAGAATAACCTGCTCAGCTAAACTAAGCTTCATCAGTGAGGGAAAACTAAAATAGTTCCCAGACATTCAATCCCTAAAAACATAAACTACCTCTAGACCAGCCCTACAAGAAACACTTAAGAAAATATTAAACACAGAAGAAAAAGAAAAAATACAACATTCTTCACAAGAGTGCAGGAAAAATATTGAAAACACACATGAATCAACTCAAAAAACAAAAGAAATACAACAAACAATTAGGATTAACAACACCTCTATAAGAACCCCCATGACAGGGATAAACTCTCACATTTCAATAATTAGACTGAATGTGAATGGACTAAATGCACCACTGAAAAGACATAGAATGGCAAAATGGATAAAATATCATAAAGCAACAATATATTGTCTCCAAGAGACTCGTCTCACCAGAAAGAACACTCACAGATTGAAAGCAAGAGGACAGGAAGCAAAATTTCAGGTAAATGGAACACAAAAGAAAACTGGAGATGCAATGTTAATCTCAGATAAAATACCCTTTAAGCTACCAAAAATTTAAAGGATAAAGAAGTTCACTGTATAATGATAAAAGATTCAATCCATCAACAAGAAATATCCATCGTAAACATATATGCACCCAACAAAGGAGCACCAAAGTTCATAAAATAGCTTACATGGAAACTTTAAAGAGATTGACTCTAACACTATCATAGTTGGGAATTTTAATACTCTACTCATAACCCTGGACAGATCATCAAGACAAAAAACCAGCAAGGAGATCTGGAAGTCAATGAGACTCTTGAACAAATGAACCTAATTGATACCTACAGAAAACTCCACCCAATGACCACAGAATATACATTCTCTTCATCACCACATGAAACGTACTACAAGATCAACCACAACACTGACCATAAATCAAACATAAACAAATTTTGAAAGATTGAAATTTTGCCATGCACCTTCTCAGATCACAGAGGAATAAAAACAAATATCAATACAAACAAAGTACCACCAAAACCCACAAAGACATGAACACTAAACAGTATGATGCCAAGAAATTCCTGGGTCAATGATGAAATCAAAACAGAGATTAAAAGTTACCTGGAAATAGAGGAAAATGAAGAAACATCTTACTAAAATCTCTGGGATGCTTTAAAAGCAGTAGTAAGAGGGGGATGCATATCGTTACAAACAAACATGAAGGAAATGGAAAGATCACAAGTTAATAGCCTAACAAGTCACCTAAGGAAGCTGGAAATGCAATGCCACCAAAACTCTAACTTCAGCAGAAGAATCCAGATAACCAAAATAAAAGCCCAAATCCCAGACATTGAAGACAAAAAGATAATACAAAAAAATAAATGAAACAAAAAGTTGGTTCTTTGAAAGGATAAACAAGATCTGTGGTGCCCTAGCCAAACTGACTAAGAAAAAGAGAGAAAAAGTCCAAATAAACTCAATCAGAAACACGAAACATGAAGTCACAACTGACCTGGAAGAAATACAAAAGATTATCAGAGACTACAGTGTACAATTGTATGGAAACAAACTTGAAAACCTAAAGGAAATGGAAGATTTCTGACATCACGCAACCTCCCTAGGTTGAACAAAAAGACACTGAGACCCTAAATAGACCAATAACAATCAAGGAAATTGATTATGTCATAAGAAAACTACCAACAAAAAAAAGTCCTGGACCAGATGGCTTTCCAGCAGAATTCTATAAAACATACAAAGTGGAATTGATACCAATCCTATTGAAAGTATCCAGACAATTGAGAAAGATGGCACTCTCTCCAAATAATTTTATGAAGCTAATATCACACTGATAACCAAAACAGGTAAAGGTCCCACAAAGAAAGAGAACTACAGGCCAATATCTTTAATGAACATAGATGCTAAAATTTTCAACAAGATCCTAGCAAACTGGATTCAACAACACATCCCAAAAATCATCCATCACAACCAACTAGGCTTCATCCCCAGGATGCAAGGTTGGTTCAGCATTCATATGACTATAAACGTAATTAAATACATCAACAGATGTAAAAACAAAAATCACATGATTATATCATTAGATGCAGAAAAAGCTTTTGATATAATCCAGCACCCTTTCTTGATAAAAAAAAAAAACTCTCAAACATCTAGGCATACGTGGAACATACATCAAAATAGTAAAAGCCAAATACAAGAAACCCACAGCCAGCATACTCCTAAACAGACAAAAATTAGAACAATTTCCAATAAAAACTGGAACAAGACAAGAATGTCCACTCTCACCCCTCCTGTTCAACATAGTTTTGGAAGTCCTAGCTAGAGGAATCAGAGAAGAGAAGGTGATCAGAGGTATCCAGATAGGAAAGAGGAAATCAAATTATCTCTCTTTGCCGGTTACATAATTATATACTTTGAAAACCCAAGAGAATCCGCCAAAAACTTCCTGGCCCTGATAAAAGACTTTGGCAAAGACTCAGGTCATAAAATAAATGTACAAAAGACAATCACATTTTTATACACCAAAAATAAACTAACAGAAACCCAAATAAAAAACACAATTCCATTTATGATAGCTACAAAAAATGAAATAACTTGGCATCTTGCTAACCAGAGGCATAAAAGACCTTTACAATGAAAACTACAAAACACTGCTCAAAGAAATCAAAGATGACACAAACAAGTGGAAAAATATCCCATGATCATGGGATTGGGAAGAATCAACATTGTGAAGATGTCCATCGTACCTAGGCA
>NW_007256015.1:15577-33256 GCF_000164805.1 Carlito syrichta | reverse complement strand
ACTACTGGGGAGAGGAGAACCTATTCAGTAAATGGTGCTGGGAAAACTGGCTGACCACATGGAGAAGATTGAAACAGAACCCATACCCATCCCCATACTCTAAAATCAACTCTAAATGTCACAGACCTAAATGTAAAACCTCAAAATGTAAGAACCTTAGAAAATTCAGAAGACACTCTTATAGAAGTTCAAACTGGTGACCAATTCCTGATCAAAACCCAAAGTGCCCAGACCATAAGAGATAAGATAAACAAGTGGGACCACATTAAACTGACAAGCTTCTGCAAAGCCAAAGAAACCATCAAGAGAACAGAAAGACAACCCACAGACTGGGAAAAAACACTTGCCAACTCCATGTCTGACAAAGGCTTAACATCAAGGATCTACAAGGAACTCAAATGTGCTGAAAAGAAAAAAACCAACAGCCCCATTACAAAGTGGGCTAAAGATATGAATAGACACTTCTCAAAAGAAAACATACGAGTAGCCAACAGACACATGAAAAAATGTTCAGCCTCACTAGTCATCAAGGATATGCAAATTAAAACTACACTGAGATACTATCTAACTCCAGTCAGAATGATCATCATCAATAACTCAAGAAATAACAGATGCTGGAGAGTATGTGACAAAAAGGGAGCACGTCTACACTGTTGGAAGGAGTGTTAACTAATACGGCCTCTGTGGAAATCAGTATGGTAATTCCTAAAACTCCTAAAAATTGACCTTCCATATGATCCCACAATCCACCTACTGGGAATATACCCAGAAGAACACAAGTCACTCTATAAAAAAGATACCTGCACACATATGTTTATCACAGCATTGTTCACAGTAGCAAGAACATGGAACCAACCATGCTGCCCATCAAAAGAAGACTGGGTTAAAAAAAATGTGGTACATATGCACAATGGAATATTATGCAGCCAAGAATAAAAACATGAACTTCGCTTCCATGTGGATGGAATTAGAGCTTATAATACTGAGTGGTCTCTCACAGAAACAAAGAGATGAGTATCACATGTTCTCACTCATACATGGACTTTGAACAACTACCATATTACTGTAGGAAAGGGACTGAAAGTAGCAGGAACCTGTGTGGAGGGCAGTGGGGGGTGGGAAGCCTGGATTGACAGTAGTCAATATCCACCTGGGGAAGGGGGAACACTCCTCATCAATAAGGGTGCCTGCACAATGAACACTTGTATACCTAACCCTGCATTGTATCCCACAATTTTAAAATAAAAATTTTTTAAAGTGTGCTACTTGTATATCTAATTCTGAATTGGACCCCACATCTTTAAAATAAAATTGATAAAAAATAAAATTAAAGACCTAAAGGCAGCAAGAGAGAAATGTTAGGCAACCTACTGGGGAAGACCAATCAGAATAGCTCCAGACTTATCTGCTGAAATATTACAAACCAGAAGGTATTGCAGCCCAATTTTCAGTGCTCTTAAAGATAAGCAACTCCAACCAAAAATTTTCTACCCAGTCAAGCCAAGTGTCATAAGTAACAGATAAATAAAATCCTTCTCAGATATCCAATCCCTAAGAGAATATGCTGCCTCCAGACCAGCTCTTTAGGAGATGCTTAAGAAGGTCTTGTCTTAGAAACTGTCTCTAGCAAGGGATATAGGAGACAGGAAAGAGGAAGATGTGTTAAACATAGAGTTCACAGAGCATAAAGAACACCCACAAAAATGAAAACACACACACAAATTTACATATATATGTATATAGATATATGTATATGTATATGTATATATATGTATGCACAAGCTAAATAAAAACAAGGTAGCCTTCTAAGAGCCCTATGAAAAAGATAAACTCTCATGTTTTGATAATCAGCTTGAATGTGAATGCACTAAATGCACCACCAAAAAGACAGAGACTGGCACACCAGATAAAAAAGCATAATCCAACACTCTGCTGCTTCCAGGAAACTTATCTAACTGCAAATGACATCCACAGAAAAAAAGTTAGAGTATGGAAAATGAACTTTCAAGTGAATGGAAAACAAAAGAAGACAAGAGTAGGTAATCTAATAGCATGCAAAACAGCCTTCTGACATAAAAGTTTAAAAGCATACTACATAATGATAAAAGGCTCAATCCACCAGTAAATATATCCATCCTAAACATATATGCACCCAACACAGGAACACAAGGTTTTATACATCAACTATTAAGTAAACTAAAAGAGGACATTGACCCTCACACAATCAAAACGGGAGACTTAAATACTCCACTAATAGCTCTAGATAGATCATCAAGGAAAAAACTCAGTAAGTAGATTTGGAACCTCAACTCAACACTTGGCCACATGAACTTAATAGACATCTACAAAACACTTCACGCAAAAACTACAGAGTATACATTCTGCTCATCCGCACATGAAAGTTACACCAAGATTGATCACGTTTTTGGACATAAATCAAGCATGAAAAAATTGCAAAAGTTGAAAACCATACCATGCATCTTGTCAAATCACAGTGGAATGAAAATAAATATCATCACCAACATGATCCCCCCAGAAAACACAAAGACATGAACACTAAACAACACACTACTGGATGACTTCTGAGTCAACACAGAAATTAAGATGGAAAGAAAAAGATTCCTGGAAACAAATGAAAATAAAATCACAACTTATTAAAATCTCTAGAATGCCATGAAATAAGTAACATGAAGAAAATTCATAGCATTGCACACACACATTAGGAAAAGAGAAATATCACAAGTAAACAGCCTAGCATCACACCTAAGGGTGATGGAAAAACAGGACCATCAAAATCCCAACTTCAGCAGAAGAATCCAGAATATAAAGATAAAGTCACAACTGCAGGCATAGATGACAAAAATATAGAAAAAAGTCAAAATAAATATCAACACCAGCAAAATTTCCCCAAAGTCGACAAAGACATGGACACTAAACAGCATGATGCTGAGTAACTACTGGGTAAACAGTGAAATCAAAGCAGAAATTAATAGTTTCCTGGAGACAAATGAAAATGAAAAAACATCTTACCAAGACATCTGGGATGCCATGAAAACAGTTCTAAGAGGGGAATTTATATCTCTACAAGCACACATCAAGAAAACTGAAAAAGCCAGGCTCGGTGGCTCAGCCTGTAATCCCATGCCTTTGGGAGGCTGAGGTGAGTGGATTGCATGAACCCATGGGTTTGAGACCCACCTGGGCAGCGAGACCTCATCTCTACAATAAATCAAAAAATCATCTGGGCGTGGTAGCACATGCCTGTAATTCCGGCTACTTGGAAGGCTGAGGCAGAAGGATTGCCGGAGCCCAGCAGGTTGAGGCTGTGGTGGCCGGGAGTGGCCACTGCACTCCAGTCTGGGCAACAGAGTGAGACTCCAACTCAAAAAAAAATAGAAAGGAAGAAAACTGAAAGATCAAAAGTGGAGAGCCTAACAAATTACCTAAGGGAGCTGGAAAGAGAAGACCACCAAAACCCCAACTTTAGCAGAAGAATCCAAATAACCAAAATACGAGACCAAATATGGGATATAGAAGAAAAAATATCATGAAAAACATCAACAAAACAAAAAAACTGGTTCTTTGAAAGAATGAACAAGATTGATGCACCCCTAGACAGAATGACCAAGAAAAAGAGAGGAAAAACACCAAATAACACAATCAGAAATACAAAAGATCAAATTGCAACTGACCCTGAAGAAATACAAAAGATTATCAGAAATTACTTTGTACACCTATATGGAATCAAACTTGATAACCTATATGAAATGGAGAACTTTCTGCCATCACACAAACTCCCCAGGTTGAAACAAGAATTAATTGAGACGCTAAATAGACCAATAACAACCCAGGATATTGACTCTGTCATATAAAAACTACCTACAAAAAAAGACCTGGACTGGAAGGCTTCTTAGCAGCATTCTACAAAACATACAAGGAAGAGCTGATACAAATCCTATTGAAAGTATTCCGACCTGCACAATGCATATTTGTATTCCTAACCCTAACTGTACCCACAATTTTAATTTTAAAAAATGTATTAAACAAAAGTATTCCAGGCAATTGAGAAGGATGGAGTTCTCCCCCAAATCATTTTACAAAGCTAATATCACACTGATACCCAAACTGTGTAAAGATCCAACAAAAAAAAGACAACTACAGGCCAATACTCCTTATTAACATAGATGCAAAAATCCTCAAAAAGATTCTAGCAAATCAAATTCCAAAAACAGATCTCAAAAATCATCCACCATGACCAAGTAGGCTTCATTCCCAGGATACAGGACTGGTTCAACATTCACAAGACCATAAATGTAATTATATACATCAACAAATGTAAATACAAGAAATACATGATTATAACACTAGATGTAGAAAAAGCTTTTGATAAAATCCAGCATCCCTTCTTGATAAAAAACCCTCCAACACCTAGGTATAGGAGGAACACACCTCAAAATAGTAAGTGTCATTCATGAAAAAACCACAGCTAACATATTGCTAAAAGGACAGAAACTCGAAACATTTCCCCTGAAAACTGGAATAAGACAAGGTGGCCCACTCTCACCACTCTTGTTCAACATTGTGTTGGAAGTCCTAGCTCAGGCAATTAGACAAGAGAAGAAAATCAAGGGTATCCAAAGAGGAAAAGAAGAAGTCAAGTTATCCCTCTGCTGATGTGATTCAATACCTTGAAAATCCAAAAGAATCTGTCAAAAACCTTCTTGCACTGGTAAAGGACTTTGGCAAAGTCTCAGCGTACAAATTAAAAACAGTTGCATTCCTATAAACCAACAACAAGCAGAGAGAGACCCAAATTAAAAGCACAGCCCCATTCACGATAGCCACCAAAAAAATGAAATACCTCAACCTCTTCCTAACCAGAGAGGTGAAATACTTTTATAATGAGAACTACAAAACACTGTTCAAAGAAATCCAAGAAGACACAAACAAATGGAAAGATGTTCCATGCTCATGGATTGGAGGAATCAACATTGTTATGGTGTCTATTCTACCAAAGACGATCTACAAATTCAAAACAATACCCATTAAGTTACCAGCATCATTCTTCTCAGACCTGGAAATGACAATATAGAAATGCATATGGAAATATAAATGACCGAGACACATGAAACAGTGCTCAGTCTCACTCATCAGAGAAATACAAATTAAAACCACAGTGAGATGCATGGCAAGATGGTGATGGGACAAGTTGAACTGTGAAGATCTCCACAAAGAGTGGCTCCTGAGGGCAGTTCCATGCACCTCCGTGGCTGCTGCCTACACAGGGGGTGACTGCTACAGTCAGTCATATACAGCAAACTGCCTCCAATGCACTATGGACTCTGCAGGGGATTGCTGCTGTGGTAGTTACTGGGTGATGAACAGTTGCTGTCTTTTCAGCTCTTGGCTCTGGCCCTGGGGAATTCCCAGCTCCCTTATCAACCCCAAGCCACCCTCAGCACACCAAGCTGCAGCATCCACCTACAGTGCTGATTCCCAGTGCCTGATACTGGACACACCCCATCATCGCCCATCATACCTGATCAGCTGGGGCCCCGACAGGTGGAGAGAAAGGATCTGCAAAAGAGGAGCTGCCCACCACAGCCATTTTCCAGACAGAGATTCGCATTGCCCTGCCCATCTCTGCACAGCCTCCATTTTGTTTTCTAAGGTAACTTCACCAAAACAGAAGACAGAAGCCCGTCCCCTATGCTGAATCAGACACTGACAACTCAGTTCTGTGTGGCAGACCTGTCAGGCAGCAAGGCAAGGGAACTGACCCAAGATATGAGTAACCCTGTTTTCCTGCAATGAGAGCAAAGGGAAGGGCTAGAGACCAGAGCTGAAGAGACAGACCCCTGGGAGGTCAGACACTGGGAAAACAGACTTTGGAATGCCAACAATGAAGAGCCCCCAGAATGATGGATGTCAAACTGCAAGCATTAATGGAGAGACTAAAAAGAATTAAGGAGAGACAAGAGGAAAATAGGAAAGAGTTGATAACTGAGACAGCAGTAGTAAAGAATACTGTGAATGAAATAAATGACAAACTGATAAGCATGGAAAGCAGAATTAGCCAAGCAGAAGAATCTCAGGGCTTGAGGGCCAAAATACAGAACTAACCCAAACTGTCAAAAACATAGAAAAGCGCTTTAAAAGACAGAAAAAAACCTTCAAGAGATGAACAATTACTTCAACAGAAAAAACCTAAGAGTAATTGGCCTTCCTGAAACAGAAAGAGAAACAGAGGCCACCTTGAAACAAACATTCCATGAGATTATTGAAGAAAACTTCCCTCATCTCATCAGTGACACAAAAATTCAAACACAAGAGATTCAGAGAACCCCTGCAAGACAACAAATGAGAAGACCAACTCCCAGACACATAATAATTCACCTAAACAAAGTAGGTATAAAAGAAAAAATCCTAAAGGCAGCAAGAGAAAAAGGTCAGACTACCTATCAGGGAAGACCAATTAGAACAGCAGCAGATTTATCTACAGAAACTCTTCAGGCTAGGAGAGCTTGGAGCCCTATCTTCAAAGTTCTAAAAGATAAACAATTTCAACCAAAAATAGCCTACCCAGCCAAGCTAAGCTTCATCAGTGAGGGAGAATTAAAATCTATGGTATCCAATCCCTAAGAACTTACGCTGCCACTGGACCACCTCTACAAGAAACACTTAAGAAAGTATTAAACACAGAAGAAAAGGAAAAAATAACAACAACTTCTTCACAAAAGTGCAAGAGAAAGATTAAAAACACACATGAATGAACCCAAAAAACAAAAGAAACACAACAAGCAAACAGGAACAACAACTCTATCAGAACCTCAGGGAGTTCCAACAAGATGGCGACAGCATAGGTGGGACTGTAAGATTCTCCAAAAGTGAGTACCCCAAAAGACTCTTACTTTCCTTCCCCCACCCCGCTTCCCACCGCCATTCGCACTGATCTGAGCCCTGGAGACCCTCGGACTCACGCAAAGCCAGCTATTGTGGTCCCATAACCGCTGCTGCTCCACCCCAGGTGGCCCCGGGTCTGGCTGCATGGAGATCCCAGCTCCCTCCCTCGCTGCACCATCTCACCCAGCCCGAAGCTGCCCACCATCTGCAGAGGCCCTTGGATACCACCTTGCAGAGATCTGGGTTCCCTTGCTGGCTACACTGATCTGCCCGGCACTCAGCAGCTGCCAGCTCCATCCCTGGCTGGGTGCCCAGCCCAGTCTCAGGCCATGGCTGTCCATGGAGGCCCTTCACACCCACCCCTCAGAACTGCAGGCTCTGTCCTCCTGGGGCAACCCTCCGCTGCCCATGCAGGTCCCCAGTGCCTGCGCCTCCAGCAAGGCTGAAGCACCCAAAGCCACAATGGGTGCTCACTCCTCAGAGTTCCAGCTCCCTGCTCTGAGTCCTGGGTCCCCTCCCAGTCCTATTTCCAGCTGCCATCACCCAGGAAGGCTCTAGGCACCGACCCCTCAGAGATACCAGCTACATTCCTGCCTGAAGTGCCCTGTGTTGGGGCCCAAAGCTGCTGTCAGTGCTCACTACCCACACTTTGGAGCTCCAGTCCCCATGCTGGCTGAGGCACCAGCAGTTTTGCACTCCACTTCCCTCAACTTGCCCCTGGCTGCAGTGTGCCCAGAGAGAAGCTGGAGGCCTGTGTCCGGGCAGAGACCCACAGAGACTCACCTACCCAGCTCTGCCTAGTCTCCAACTGAAGCTGGGACCCCAGGGTTGTTTAAGGGAACAGTATAACTTAAGGAGGTGCTGTTCACTGATCTCAGCTCTCAGTTCCAGAAGGGGGAATCCCCAGCTCCCTCCTCCACCCCAAACCACTGGAATCACACCAAATGCAGGGCCCAAGTGTGCCACTGATCCCCAGTGCCTGAAGCTGGAAACACACCACCACAGCCTGTCATAGTGGATCAACCACGGACCCAGATGAGTGGAGAGAAAGGACAGGTGTAGAGAAAAGATTCACAAAAGAAGAGCTGCCCACCTTGGCCATTTTCCAGGCAGAGATTTGCATTGCACATCTATGAGTAGTCTCCACCCTGGTTTCTAAGGTAACATCGCTAAACAGGAGACGAAACCCACTCCCCTACACTGAATCAGATACAGGCAACCTGCACTGCTGCAGATCTATCAGGTGGGAGTAAATCTATCTGCGTCTAATGAAAGCAAAGGGGAGAGGCTAGAGATCAGAGCTGAAGAGACTTTAGAAGCTCAGGAAAGATTCCAGAGCTAGTCTGGTTTCTTATTTTGAATTTTGATTTTTGATTTCATTGTTTTGACTGTTTGTTTTGCTCACTTTTGTGTGATTTTTTATTTAGGCTACCAGTTTGTGTTGGGGAAAAATGCATCAAAAGACATGATTTTACTGGACTGTCTTTGTGTGCTTTAGGGAATTTTGTTTGTGTGTCTGTTTTTCACTCCTTTCTGGCCTTGTGTCTCTTTTTCATCAGTGAATTGGTATGTATATCTGTTTTCCCTCTCACTTTTTCTCTCTCTAAATTCCTCTTGATCCTCCTTCTTCATTATTTCCCTTTTTTGTACATCCTTTTGTTCCAGGGACTAAACCTACACCTCGCTGCATGGACAGTTGTAAGGCAGTGGGAGATAGGTTCCAGTGTGCCTATACACTTTTTGGTGGATACTGGGATATGCAGATAGATTCTGAATAACAGCTTTCCCCGCAATTAACCATCAAAACTGCAAGAAGTACAACCACAAGCCCACACCCCAGCCTCAAAAGTGAACAAAACCAGAGGACCTTCATAAGGAAGAACAGGAGACTGAATAAAAGAAGTAAAAGCAACCCCACCTTTCCTGAAAAACAGAATTAAAGAAGGGGAGGGAAAGGGGGAGAGAGAAAAAAATCTACACAAATGAAGAAAAACCAAAAGAAGAATATGGGTCTCTCCCAGACCCCTGGGAGGGCAGACACTGAGAAAACTGACTTTGGAATACAAACAATGAAGAGCCCCAGAATGACTGGTCTCAAACTACAAGCCTTGATATCAAGACATTAATGGAGAGATTAAAAAGAATTGAGAACAAAGAACAAAATCATGAACTTTGCAGCAACCTGGATGGAATTAGAGTCAATAATACTGAGTGACCTCTAACAGAAACAAAGATCTGAGTATCACATGTTCTCATGCATATAGCAGACCTTGAACATCCACCATAATGCTATAAAAAAAAGACTGACTGTGGTGGGAAACTATGGGGGGAAGGGAGATGGGATTAACGGCAGTCAATATCTGTCTGGGGATGGGGAGACACTCCTTATCAACAAGGGTGCCTGAATGAAGCATATTTGTATACCTAACACTAAGCTGTACCCCACAATATCAAAATAAAAAATATTGATATAAAAAAAGGATTGAGGAGAAACAAGAAGAAACTAGGGAGGAGTTGATAACTGCAATAACAATAGTAAAGAATACTGTGAATGAAATAACAAACTGATAAGCATGGAATGCAGAATTAGCAAAGCAGAAGAACGAATCTCAGAGCTTGAAGACCAAAATATAGAACTAAACCAAACTGTCAAAAACATAGTGGAAGAAGCTTAAAAAGACAGAAGAAAATCTTCAAGAGATAAGTGATTACATGAAGAGACCAAATTTAAGAGTAATTGGACTTCCTGATACAGAAAGAGAGATGGAGTCCACCTTGGAACAAACATTCCATGAGATTATTGAAGAAAACTTCATTCATCTCAACAGTGACATAAAAATTCAAACACAAGAGAGTCAGAGAACCCCTGCAAGACAACAAATGAGAAGATCAACTCCCAGACACATAATGATATGCCTAAAAAATGTAGGTATAAAAGAAAAAACCCTAAAGGCAGCAAGAGAAAAAGGCCAGATCACCTACCGTGGAAGACCAATTAGAATAGCAGCAAATTTATCCACAGAAACTGCAGTCTAGGAGAGTTTGGAGCCCTAACTTCAAAGTTCTAAAAGATAAATAATTTTAACCAAGAATAACCTACCAAGCCAAGCTAAGCTTCATCAGTGAGGGAGAATTGAAATCTTTCCCAGATATCCAATCCCTAAGAATATATGCTGCCACCAGACCACCTCTACAAGAAACACCTAAGAAAGTACTAAACACAGAATAAAAGAAAAAAAGAACAACAACGTTCTTCACAAGAGCACAAGCAAAAAATCAAAAACACAAATGAACCAACCCCCAAACCAAAAGAAAGCCAGCAAACAAAGAGGAACAACAACAGCAACTCCATAAGAACTTTATGATAGGGACAAGTTCTCACATTTCAATGATTAGCCTGGATGTGAAAGGACTAAATACACCACTGAAAAGACATAGAATGGCAAAATGGGTAAAATATCACCAGGCAACAATATATTGCCTTCAAGAGACCCATCTCACTAGAAAGGACCCACACAGACTCAAAGTAAAAGGATGGGAATCAAATTTTCAGGTGAACGGGGCACGAAAGAAAGGAGCAGTCACAATCCTAATATCAGACAAAATACCATTTAAGCTATCAAAAATTTCAAAAGATACAGAAGGTCACTAAATAATGATAAAAGTTTCACTCCCTTAACAAGAAATATCTATCCTAAACATATATGCATCCAACATAGGAGCGCCAACTTTCATAAAGCAGCCTCTAGGAAAACTCAAGAAAGATATTGACTCTAACATTATCAGAACTGGGGACTTTAATAACCCACTCACAACCCTAGACAGATCACCCACACAAAAAATCAGCAATGAGATCCGGAACCTCAATGTGACTCATGACCAAATGGACTTAATTGATACCTAAAGAACACTCCACCCAACAACCACAAAATATGCATTCTACTCACCATATGGAACATACTCTATGATTGACCACATACTTGGACACAAATCAAGCATAAACAATTTTCAAAAGATCAAAATTTTGTCATGCACTTTCTCAGAACTCAGTCGAACAAAAATAGACATCAACACCAAGAAGGTTCCCGCCAAATGAACAAAGATATGGACACTAAACAGCATGATGCTAAACAACTCTGGGTCAATGATGAAATCAAAACAGACATTAATACATACCTGGAAACAACTAAAAATGGAGAGACCTCTTAACAGAATCTCCAGTATGCCATGAAAGCTGTAGTAAGAGGGAAATTCATTTCTCTAAAAACGTACATGAAGAAAATGGAAGGATCACAAATTAACAGCCTAAAAAGTCACCTTAGGAAGCTGGAAAAGCAAGACCACCAAAACCCTAACATTAGCAGGAGGATTCAGATCACCAAAATAAAAGCCCAAATCCAGGATATAGAAGACAGAAAGATAATACAAAAAATCATTGAAACAAAAAAACTGGCTCTTTGAAAGGATAAACAAGATCGAAGTTCCCCTAGCTAGACTGACCAAGAGAAAAAGAAAAAAAGCCCAAATAAATACAGTCAGAAACACAAAAGATGAAATCACATCTGACCCTGAAGAAATACAAAAGATCATTAGAGACTACTATGTACACTTGTATGGAAACAAACTTGAAAACCTAAAGGAAATGGAAGACTTTCTGACATCACACAACCTGCCTAGGTTGAAATGAGAAGAAATTGAGACACTAAATAGAGCAATAACAATCAAGGAAATTGATTATGTCATAAGAAAACTACCTACAAAAAAAGCCCTGGATCAAATGACTTTCCAGCAGAATTCTATAAGACATTTGAGGAGGAGCTGATACCTATCCTACTGAAAGTATTCCAGGCAATTGAGAAAGATGGAACTCTCCCCAATCATTTTATAAAGCTAACATCATATTGATACCCAAGCCAGGTAAATACCCAACAAAGAAAGAGAACTACAGGCCAATATCTTTGATGAACATAAATGCCAAAATTCTCAACAAGATCCTAGCAAACCAGATTCAACAACACATCTCAAAAATCATCCATCATGACCAAGTATGCTTCATTCCTGCAACACAAGGCTGGTTCAACATTTGCAAGACAATAAATGTCATTAATACGTCAACAGACATCAAAACAAAAATCACATGATTATAACATTAGATGCAGAAAAAGCTTTTGATAAAATCCAGCACCCTTTCTTGATAAAACGCTCGAATATCTAGGTATACATGGAGCATACTTCAAAATAGTAAAAGCCATCTACGAGAAACCCACAACTAGCATACTCCTAAACAGACAAAAATTGGAACCATTTCCCCAGAAAACTGGAACAAGACATGGTTGTCCACTCTCTCCCCTCCTTTTCAATATAGTATTGGAAGTCTTGGCTAGAGCAATCAGGAAAGAGAAGGCGATCAGGTATATTGAAATAGGAAAAGAGGAAATCAAGTTATCTCTCTTGGCAGACAACATGATTATGTACCTTAAAAACCCAAGAAAATCTGTCAAAAGCCTCCTTGCACTGATAAAGAACTTTGGCAAAGTCTCAAGGTATAAAATAAATGCGCAAAAGACAATTGCATTTCATGACACCAATAATAAACAAACAGAAACCCAAATAAAAAACACAATCCCATTCACATTAGCCACAAAAAAATGAAATACCTTGGCATCTTCCTAACCAGAGATGTGAAAGACCTTTAAAATGAAAACTACAAAACACTGTTCAAAGAAATCAAAGATGACACAAACAAATGGAAAAATATTCCACACTCATGGATTGGAAGAATCAACATTGTGAAAATGTCCACCTTACCTAAGGCAATCTACAGATTTAATGCAAAAATCATCAAATTATCAACTACATTCTTCACAGAACTAGAAAAAACAACACAGGAATTCATATGGAAACACAAACGACCAAGAATAGCCAGAACAATCCTCAGCAAAAAAAAAAAAAAAAAAGCAAGAGGTGTCAAATTACCAGACTTCAAACTTAACTCGAAGCCAGGCTCGGTGGCTTAGCCTGTAATCCCACAGCTTGGGAAGCTGAGGTGAGTGGATTGCCTGAGCCTGCAAGTTTGAGATCTGCCTGGGCAACTTGGCAAGACTTCCTCTCTACAATAAATAAAAAATCAGCCAGGCATGGTAGCGCGTGCCTGTAATTCCAGCTACTCGGAAGGCTAAGGTGGAAGGATCGCCAGAGCCCTGCAGGTCAAGGCTGTGGTGGCCGGGAGCGGCCACAGCACTCCATTCTGGGCGACACAGTAAGACTTCAACTCAAAAAAAAAAAAAACTTTACTCTAAAGTTACAATAATCAAATCAGCTTGATATTGGTACAAGAACAGGCATATAGACCAATGGAATTGAATTGAGATTCCAGAAGCAAAACCTCAATTTCTCAACCAACTCATCTTCAACAAAGCCTCCACCACCTACCACGGGGAGGGGAGAACCTATTCACCTAATGGTGCTGGGAAAACCGACTGACCACATGCAGAAGATTCAAACAAGACCCCTATCTATCCCCATATACAAAAATTAGCTCTAAATGGATCAGAGACCTAAATATAAAACCTCAAACCATAAAAACCTTAGAAAATGTAGGACACACCCTTATGGGAATTGGAATTGGCATCCAATTCCTGAACAAAACCCAAAATTCATGGGCCATAAAAGATAAGATAGACAAGTGGGACTTCTTTAAACTGACAAGCTTCTGCAAAGCCAAAAGCAACCATCAAGAGAACAGGGAGAGAGCTTACAGGCTAGGAAAAAGTATTTGCCAACTCCATGTCTCACAAAGGCCTAACATCTTGGATCAACAAGGAACTCAAATGGGCTGAAAATAAAAAAACAAACAACCCCTTTATAAAGTGGGCAAAAGATATGAACAGACACTTCTCAAAAGAAGACATCCAAGCAGCGAAGAGGCACATGAAGAAATGTTCAACCTCACTAATCATCAAGGAAATGCAAATTAAAACCACACTGAGATACTACCTAACTCTAGTGAGAATGACCATTATCAATAACTCAAAAAATAAAAGATGCTGGAGAAGATGTTGTGAAAGAGAACACTGCTACACTGTTGGTGAGAGTGTAAATTAGTGTGACCTCTTTGGAAAGCAGTGTGGCGATTCCTAAAAGCTCTAAATATCGACCTCCCATATGACCCTGCAATCCCCCTACTGGGAATATACCCTGAAGAACTCAAATCACTCTATTAAAAAGATACCTGCACATGTATGTTTATCACAACATTGTTCACAATAGCAAGAACCTGGAACCAATCTTTCTGTCCATCAAAAGAGGACTGGATTTTTTAAATGTAGTACATATACACAATGGAATACTGCACAGCCATAAAAAAGAACAAAATCATGAATTTCACAGCAACCTGGATGGAATTAGAATCTATAATACTGAGTGATCTCTCACAGCAACAAATATCTGAGTATCACATGTTCTCACTCATATTGTGGACCTTGAACATCTATCATAATACTATAAGAAAAGGATTGACAGTGGCGGGAAACTTTGGGGGGGTAAAAAGGAGAAGGGAGGCGGGATTAATGGTAGTCAACATCTGTCTGGAGACAGGAAGACACTCCTTATCAACAACGGTGCCTGAACAATGCATATTTGTATACATAATCCTTAATGGTACCCCACAATTTTAAAATAAAAATGATGTTTAAAAAAAAAAGAACCTCAGGATAGAGATCAACTCTCCCATTTCAATAATTAGCCTGAATGTGAATAGACTAAATGCACCACTGAAAATACATAGAATGGCAAACGGATAAAATATAGCCAGGCAAGAATATATTGCCTCCAAGAGACTTATCCCACTAGAAAGGACACTCACAAACTCAAAGTAACAGGATGGAAAACAAAATTTCAGGCAAATGGAACACAAAAGAACAGAGGAGTTGTGATCTTAATCTCAGACAAAATACCTTTTAATCTATGAAAAATTTAAAAAGATACAGAAGGCCACTATACAATGATAAAAGGTTCAATCCATCCACAAGGAATATCCATGCTAAACATATATGCATGCAACATAGGAGCGCCAACTTTCATAAAGTAGCTTTTAGGTAAACTCAAAAAATATATTGACTCTAACACTATCATAGCTGGGGACTTTAATACCCCACTCACATTCCTAGACAGATCATCCAAACAAAAAATCAGCAACGAGATCTGGAACCTCAATGTGACTCATGACTAAATGGATTTAATTGATACCTACAGAACACTCCACCCAATGACCACAGAATATACATTCTACTCATCGCCACATGGAATGTACTCTATGATCGACCACATCCTTGGCCATGAGTCAACCATTAACAAATTTCAAAAGATTGAAATTTTGTCGTGCACCTTCTCAGACCACAGTGGAATTAAAATAAACATCAACACCATTCCTCCAAAGCCCACAAAGACATGGACACTAAACAGCATGATGCTAAACAACTCCTGGGTCAACAATAAAACCCAAACAGAGATTAAAAGATACCCAGAAACAAATGAAAATGAAGAAACATCTTACCAAAATCTCTGGGATGGAATGAAAGCAGTAGTAAGAGGAGAATTCATATCTCTACAAATGCACATGAAGAAAATTGAAGGATCACAAAATTAACAGCCTAACAAGTCACCTAAGGAAGCAGACTACCAAAAACCTAACTTCAGCAGAAGAATCCAGATCACCAAAATAAAAGCCCAAACCAGGACATAGAAAACAACAAGATAATACAAAAGATCAATGAAACAAAACTTGGTTCTTTGAAAGGATAAACAAGATCGATGGTCCCCTAGCTAGACTGACCAAGAAGACAGAAAAAGCCCAAATAAATACAGTCAGAAACACAAAAGATGGAGTCACATCTGACCCTGAGAAATACAAAAGATCATAAGAGACTAGTAGGTACACTTGTGTGGAAACAAACTTGAAAACCTTAAGGAAATGGAGGACTGTCTGAAGTCACACAAACTCCCTAGGATGAAACCAGAAGAAATTGAAACCCTAAATAGAGTGATAACAATCAAGGAAATTGATTATGTCATAAGAAAACTACCTACAAAAAAAGCCCTGGACCAGATGGCTTTCCAGCAGAATTCTGTGACATTTAAGGATGAACTGATATCTATCCTACTGAAAGTATTCAAGGCAATTGAGAAAGATGAAACCCTCCTCAAATCATTTTATGAAGCTAACATCACATTGATACCCAAGCCAAGTAAAGACCAAACAAAGAAAGAGAACTGCAGGCCAATATCTTTGATGAATATAGAAGCTAAAATTTTCAAAAAGATCCTAGCAAACTGGAATCAGCAACACTTCTCAAAAATCATCCCTCATGAACAAGTAGGCTTCATCCCCAGAATGCAAGGCTGGTTCAACACTCCTAAGACCATAAATATAATTAAAAACATCAACAGACATCAGACAAAAAACACATGATTATATCACTAGATGCAGAAAAAGCTTTTGATAAAATCCAGCAGTTCTTCTTGATAAAAACCCTTGAACATCTAGGCATACGTGGAACATAACTCAAAATTGTAAAAGCCATCTACAAGAAACCCACAGCCAGCATATTTCTAAACAGACAAAACTTGGAACCATTTCCCCTGAAAACTGGAACCAGACAAGGATGCCCACTCTCACCCCTCCTGTTCAATATAGTATTGGAAGTCCTGGCTAGAGCAATCAGAAAGAGAAGGCAATCAGGGGTATCCAAATAGAAGAAGAGGAAGTCACGTTATCTCTCTTTGCAGACAACATGATTGTATACCTTGAAAACCCAAGAGAATCTGTCAAAAACCTCCTTGCCCTGATAAAGGACTTTGGCGAAATCTCGGGGTATAAAATAAATGGGCAAAAGATAATAATTGCATTTCTTTACACCAGTAATAAACAAACAGAAACCCAAATAAAAAGCACAATCCAATGCACAATAGCCACAAAAAAATGAAATACCTTGGCATCTTCCTAACAGGAGACGTGAAAGACATTTAAATGCAAACTACAAAAAAACTGCTCAAAGAAATCAAAGATGACACAAACAAGTGGAAAAATATCCCATGGTCATGGACTGGAAGAATCAACATGGTGAAGATGTTCATCTTACCTAAGGCAATCTACAGATTTAATGCAATACCCATCAAATTGCCAGTAATATTCTTCTCAGATCTAGAAAAAACAATACAGGAATTCACATGGAAGCAGAAACAACCAAGAATAGCCAGAACAATCCTCAGCAAGAAAAAAACAGAAGTTATCACACTATCAGACTTTAAACTTTACTATAAAGCTATAATAATCAAAACAGCCTGGTATTGCTACAAGAACAGGCATATATACCAATGGAATAGAATTGTGACTCCAAAAGCAAAATCTCAATTTCTCAACCAACTCAGCTTCAACAAAGTCTCCACCACCCACCACTGGGGAGAGGAGAACCTATTGAGTAAATGGTACCGGGAAAACTGGCTGAAGATTCAAACAAGCCCCTTATCTATTCCTATACACAAAAATTAACTCTCAATGGATCAGAGACCTAAATGTAAAACCTCAAACCATAAGAACTTTAGAAAATGCAGGACACACCCTTACAGAAGTTGGAACTGGCAACCAATTCCTGAGCAAAATCCAAAATGCACAGGCCATCAGAGATAAGATAGACAAGTGGGACCTCATTAAACTGACAACCTTCTGCAAAGCCAAAGAAACCATCAAGAGAGCAGGGAGACAGCCCACAGATTGGG
>NW_007256015.1:1234-15249 GCF_000164805.1 Carlito syrichta | reverse complement strand
AAAAAGATACCTGCACATGTATGTTTATCACAGCATTGTTCACAATAGCAAGAACCTGGAACCAACCATGCTGTCCATCAAAACAGGACTGGATTTTAAAATGTGGTATGTATACACAATGGAATATTATGCAGCCATAAAAAAAAGATCAAAATCATGAATTTCACAGCAACCTGGTTGGAATTAGAGTTTATAATACTGAGTGATCTCTCACAGAAATAAAGATCTGAGTATCACATGTTCTCACTCATAAGTGGACCTTGAACAACTACCGTAATACTATAAGAAAAGGATGGAGAGTGGCAGGAAACTATGGGGGGTGCCAGGGTGGGGAAGGGAGATGGGATTAATGCTAGTCAATATCTGTCTGGGGATAGGGGGCACA
This sequence comes from Carlito syrichta, assembly GCF_000164805.1. Classification (NCBI taxonomy): domain Eukaryota; kingdom Metazoa; phylum Chordata; class Mammalia; order Primates; family Tarsiidae; genus Carlito; species Carlito syrichta. The sequence continues at coordinate 14,864 of NW_007256015.1, read as the reverse complement.
CCTCATCAACAAGGCTACCTGCACAAAGGATATTTGTATACCTAACCCTTAAATGTACACCACAATTTTAAAATTAAAAAAAATATTTTACAAAAACCACATTTAGATACCACCTAACCCCAATAAGAATGGCCATCATTTTTTTTTTTTTTGAATTGGAGTCTCACTCTGTCGCCCAGACTGGAGTGCAGTGGCCGCTCCCGGCCACTGCAGCCTCACCTGCTGAGCTCTGGTGATCCTTTCACCTCAGCCTTCCGAGTAGCCGGAATTACAGGCATGCGCTACCACACCCAACTGATTTTTTGCTTTATTGTAGAGATGAGGTCTTGCTGCCCAGTCAGGTCTCGAACCCGCGGGCTCAGGCAATCCACTCACCTGAGCCTCCCAAAGGCACGGGATTACATGCTAAGCCACCAAGCCCAGCTGAATGGCAATCATTAATAAAACAAAGAACAGTGACCGCCTGGGCAACTTGGCGAGACCTCATCTCTACAATAAATCAAAAATGAGTCGGGTGTGGTAGAGCGTGCCTGTAGTTCCAGCTACTTGGAAGGCTGAGGAGGAAGGATCACCGGAGTCCAACAGGTCGAGGCTGTGGTGGGCGGGAGCAGCCACTGCACTCCAGTCTGGGTGACAGAGTGAGTCTCCAACTCAAAAAAACAACAACAACAACAGCAGATGCTGGCGAGGTTGCGGAGACAAAGAAATACTTCTACACTGCTGATGAGAATGCAAACTAGTGCAACCTTCTTGGAAGACAGTGTGGCAATTTCTGAAAGAACTAGAAATTGACCCTCCATATGGCCCAGTAATTTCCCTGTTGGGAATATACCCAGAGGAACTGAACCTATTCTACAAAAAAGCTACCTGCATACGTGTGTTTGTTGCCGCTATATTCACAATAGCCAAAACATGGAATCAACCATGTTGTCCATCGAAGCTGGACTGGATAAAAAATAAAAGTCCTACATATACACAATATTATGCAGCCTAAAGAAAGACAAACATATCAACTTTGCAGCAACTTGGATGGATTTAGAGTCGATCATACTCAGTGATCTGCCACAGAAACAGAGAACAGAGTACAATATGTTCTCACTCATAAGCAGACCTTGAACAATTATTATAATACTATAAGAAAGGGAATGGCAGTAGGGGAAACTGTCAGGATGGAGGGGTGGGATTGGCAGTTGAGGGAAACTGCTAGGGGAGGGACAGTCATACCTCATCAACAAGGGTACCAGCATAATCAACCTGGAATTGCACCCCACATCTTTATGATAACAAAAAGAAAAAGAAAATCAACAAGATGACGCTAATTCTTTGAAAGGATAAATAATATCAACGGACCCCTAGCCAGACTATAAAAAAGAGAGAGAGAGAAAGTGAAGATAAATACAATTGGATACACAAAAGGCAAAATTCGAACTGATCCTTAAGACATTCAAAAGATTATCAGAGATTATGATAAAAATCTACATGCAAATAATCTAGAAAGCCTAAAGGAAATGGAGAACTTTTGACATCACACAACCTCCCAAGTTTGAAATAAGATGAAATCACAACTCTAACAGACCAGTAACAATCTAGGAAATCTATTCAGTCATAAAAAATATCTACCAATCAAAAAACATCCCAGTTCCAATGGGTCACAGATGAATATTACAAGTCATAGAAGGAGGAACTGAGAGCAATCTTCCTGAAAGTTTTCCAGACAATCAAGAAAGAGAAAATGCTTTTACAAAGCTAATGTTATACTGATACTCAAATCTGGCAAAGACCCAACAAGAAAAGAGAATTACATCCCAATCTCCTTGATGAACACATATGCAAAATTCCTAAATGCAATTCAGGCAAATAGGATCCAACAACACATCTCAAGGATCATCCACTATGGCCAAGTGGGTTTTATTCCTGGGATGCAAACTCGTTCAACATTCAAGACCTTAAATGTAATTCAGCATATTAACAGATGTAAAACCAAGAACCACATAATTAGAAGCAGAAAAAGTATTTGACAAAATCCAGCATCCCTTCTGGAAAAAAACTTTTGAGTACCTAGGCACTGAAGGGACATTCCTCAAAGCAGTAAAAGCCATTTATGATAAACCTACACCCAACGTTTTGCTCAATGGGCAGAAATTGGATGCATTCTCCCTGAGAACAGGAACTAGACAAGGATACCCACTCTCACTCTTCCTGTTCAATATAGTATTGGAAGTCTTAACCAGAGCAACCAGGCAAGAGAAGGAAGTCAGGAAGAGGAAGTCAATCCATCTCTCTTTGCAAGACAATGTAATCTTATATCTTGAAACTCCTAGGGAAGTTACCAAAAGCCTCTTCACACTGATCATCGACTTTTGTAACATCTCAGGGTACAAAAATCAATATGCAAAAGATAGTTGCATTTCTATATACTAGCAGCAAGCAGACAGAGTACTAACTAAAATGCACAATCCCATTCACAGCCACACACACACAAAAAGAAATACCTGGGCATCTCCCTAGTCAGAGAAGTGAAAGACATTTACAAATAAGAACTTAAAAAACTACTAAAAAGAAACAAAAAATTACACACAAAAAATGGAAAAACATTCCATGCTCATGGTTCAGAAGAATCAATAATGTCAACATGTCCATCCTACCAAAGATAATATGTAGATTCAATACAATACCCATCAAATTACCAATATCATTTTTCTCAGACCTGAAAACAATAATACAGAAATTCTTATGGAAACAAAAAAGAGCTCCAATAACCAAATCAGTCCTCAGCAAAAGGAACAAAGTGAGAGGCATCACATGTCCAGAATTTAAACTTTACTGTAAGGCTACAGTAATCAAAACAGCCTATAATGGGTACAAGAATAGACACATAGAACAAGACAGAGATTATAGAATCATAAACTCGGTCTTTCAACCAAGTCATGTTTGACAAAGACACCAATAACAAGCACTGGGGAAAGGAAACCATATGTAAAAAATTGGGCTGGGAAAACTGGTTGACCACATACAGAAGAATGAAACAGAATCCCAACCTATCACCATATACAAAAATTCATTATAAATGGATCAAAGAACTAAATATAAAGCCTCAAACTATAAGAATCCTAGAAGAAAACAGGAAACAGTCTTAGGCACATTAGAGTAGGCGACAAATTCTTCCTTTTTTTAATTTTAAATGTGTTTATTTATATATTAACTGTATCACAAATAATTAATGGCATACATAAAATTTAATAGTGCACCTATTTCCACAGAAATGGAGTAAATACCAAGCTATTCTTAAACGTTACAGAAGCATTGCACTGTTCATGAGTTGACTGTGAAGTTGATTGTCTTTTGTTTGTTTGTTTTTGTTTGCTTATTTTTAAATTTTTTATTTTAAGGATAAAGGGTAAAATTCAGGATTAGGTATACAAATGTTCATTATGCAGGTACCCTTGTTGATAAGTTATGCGCCCCCTCACCTGGCAGTTTTCCACTACTGCCAATTCTTCTCTTATAGTCTTATGATAATTGCCCAAGGGCCACTTACAAGTGAGAACATGTGATACGCAGTTCTTTGTTTCTGTAATAGATTGTAGACTCTAAGTCGATTCAAGTTGCTGTGAAGTTTATAATTTTGTCCTTTTTATGGCTGCAAAATATTCCATTACACATATGTACCACATTTTTTATCCTGTCTTTTTTTGATGGATAGCATGGGTGGTTCATGTTTTTGCTATTGTGAATCATGATGCAATAAACACGCATGTGCAAGTGTCTTTTTCATAGAGTGATTTAAGTTCCTCCAGGTATATTAACAGTAGAGGGATCGCAGGGTTGTATATATGAAAGGTCGAATTTTAGGTCTTTTAGGAATCACCAGTTTTCCACAAAGGTTGTATTACTTTACACTCCCACCAGCAGTGTAGAAGTGTTCCCTTTTCCCTGCATCCCCTCCAGCATCTATTTTCTGCATTATTGATGATGGCCATCCTGACTGGAGTTATATAGTATGTTAGTGTGGTCTTAATTTGCATTTCTTTGATGACTAGTAAGGCTGAGCATTTTTAAATGTATCTGTTCGTTGCTTGTATGTCTTCTTTACAGAAAAATCTATTCATATATTTTGCCCAATTTTAATGAGGCTGTTTGTTTTTTTTCTTTTTGGCAAATTGGAGTTCCTTGTAGATCCTAGATGTTAGGATTTTGTCAGACATACAGTTGGCAAATATTTTTTCCCAGTCTGTGAGCTGTCTCTCTGCTCTCTTCAAGGGTTCTTTTGATTTGCAGAAGTTTGCCAGTTTTATGAGTTCCCACTTGTCTATCTTATCTCTTATGACATGGGCACTTGAGGTTTTGATCAAGAATTGGGCAACCAATTCTTGATCAAATCCCCAAAAGTGAATTTCATAAAAGATAAGATACACAAGAGGGACTTCATCAAACTGAAAAGGTTTCTTACAGCACAAAACACCATCAAGAGAGTGGGGAGACAACTCAAAAATAGGGGCAAAATTTGCTAATGATGCATCTGACAAAAGTCTAACATCCAGGATCTATAAGAATTCAAAAGAGCCGAAAGGAAAAAAAACAAACAAAGTGGGCATGTGTAAATCTCATCTCATCGATAGTTAAATATATTTAAATGAGTTGAATATTCCAATAAAGGGAGAAAGATTATGGGAATAAATATAATGTAAAAGGTTCACTTATATGAGGCCTACTGAGACAACAAATAAAAAGAAATAGGAAAATGGGAAAACAAATGTGTAAACACTAATAAAAACTGCAGGAGTGTCTTTTCCAATATTATGCAAAAAAGATTATGACAAAAATACAGCAGCTCATGAATGATATGCACGCGTGTCCAGTCACCTTTTCCACAAAGGCGGTCAAGACCAGTGTATGAGTCTTTACCCCTCTCATACACAGGAACGATATTCCCAAGTGAAACTCTGTTCCCACCAACTTGATGGAAGCAGAAGTGGAAACCGATGGGCATCTGTCCCCAGTCCTGGGTCCCAGGGGATTACTCCACATCTGTTCAGGGGACACTAACTGAGCTCCTGCCATGTGTCAGGCCCAATGATGGGTGTGAGAAGACACACAACACAGCCTGAATAGGACATTAAACCAATACCACACCATGTCCCTTTGCAGTTCAGACTCCTCTGTGGACTCCCACAAGATCTGATCCCAACCAGATATCACCTCATCTCCCAGATTCCATTCACCATGCCACAGGACATGTGACTGCTCCTCCAGCACCTCAACCAAGCCTTGGGGCAGGGCATTTGCACGTGCCCTTCCTCTGTCTGGAATGTCCTTCCCACTCACCAAAATGCTTCTCACTCACACTTGACTAAGGTCTCTGACAAAATGCCCCCTCCACAAAGAGGCTTCCCTGATACCATCTAAATAGCAGCTGTCTTGCTTAAATGACTCTTTTCATCTCCACCTACTTACCATGAACTGCCCTCATCACTCACCTGCTCCTTCATTCGTTACTAGTGTTCTCCCAACACATGTGCTCCATAACATCTGAAAGTTTGTCTGTCTTTCTCCCTTGTGTATCCTGAGCACCAAGTGCAATGATAGAGTCTCAATAACAGGTTTCAGCTTCGGTCAATCTCATGGTGGAAAGCACAGCTTCTGGGGCCAGACTTCCAGACTTTTAATTCCAACTCTGCCACTTCCTAGCTTCAAGACCCTGGACACATTACCAAAAGATTCTTCAATTCCCTCACCAGAAACCTGAAGATAATTCGGGGGAAACACATGATAGAACTGGTTGCATACTAAATTGCAAGTAACGTGTAAGGCACCTTAGAATGATGTCTGACCCATTGTAGGCGCTCAATAATTTTTACAGTTTGTAGACTTGTCATCAATAAATATAATTGATTTCAAAAAAATGTCATGTCTGGGTTAGCTGGATGGAGGTAGATGGAGAGATTTGTGAGGGGAAAATCTTCATCTATTATTTAAAAAATCAATACTAAATGCATAAAATGGATCAGAATATAGCAACATTAGTGCATTATTGAGAAACTTGGAGGGAAATGCCAGGAGAAACAGTTAAGAATTGAAAGTGATTGCAGTTGGAGGACCAGACTATAGTGTGGAGGAGACAGGTAGGGATTGCTGTTTTGTATCATTTTGCTTTTTAAAAATCTGCACTTCTTACACAAGAATAAAATGAGGATAGAAAAACTGCTTCAGAAGCACAACTGAACAAACAACTTCCCCCATGTGGCAATTGTGTGGTCTCACTGTGCCCTAACTTTGAAGTTGAGGAAGGGGACTGGGTTCCAGAAAGAGCATCATAGGGGAAGTTGCAGAGTGGGTGTGGGTGTGCAGAACTTGGGCTCAGGAAGGAATTTCCCTGAGCCCAGAGGTGATGCCTGGGGACTTGCTTGCATCTGAAGACTGAGCCTGGAGGATGAGGATGGAGCATTAAGAGCCCCAGGAAGGAACCAGGGCACCTGCTGCCCAAACATTGGAGGAATTCAAAATAACAACAGCATGTGGAGAATGGGAACACAAGTGTCAAAATATCCCAACTGTACAAGGGGCTCAGCAGTGCCCAAAGCTGAGTTTCAGGCCACAGCCAATGCTTTTCTGACAATCCAGTCTCTTACTGAACTGAGCGATCACTTTTCCTCCTGAAACATGAGAATTCCCTTCAGGAAACCCTGCCCTTCCTTCATTCTGAGAGACGGCCTCCACTGGAGCTGCTTTCCCTCCCAGATGTGCATAAAGAATTAATCCCAGTGCTTCAGACTCATTCGTTCTCATTTATTTTGAGGAAGTGGAAAGGTCTAGAGGTGTTCGCCTGGGTGGAGTAGCGCTTTGTCCCTGTCACTTCTGTGGTGCTTAGTTGAGCAGGGAATGTTGAGGAGAAGCCACAACTGTACTGAAAAGTCACGTTCTGTGTAAGGACAGTGAACCACAGTCAGGGAATCTGTGGAGGTGAGGGAGGGATCTGATGGCCTCCAGGGAGAAGGGCATGACACAGTTTCAAGACAAAGAGACTCCTTTGAGATATGTCAACCTGAAATGTGCAATGCTGACTTTGCAGCTGCTGAGAGCTCCACTACTGGGCCAGCATCAGACCTTTGCCAAATTCAGATCCTCTATGAACTCTGAATGTCCACAGGGGAGTCTCAGAATGACCTTCTCTCTAGCCCTCAGGTGGGATGATCTATATTGGAGGAAACTCTCTCAGAAAAGAAGCCAGGGCTCTTTATAATAATTGGAGTGTTCCCCAAAGGCGGGAACAGTTTCCCTGAAAGGCTAAAAGGCATGGGGGCGTCATGAACTCATCTACCCCCAAGATCTAATAAACTGGTAGTCATGAACCCATCTACCCTCAAGATCTAAATAAACTGGGGACACAGACCATAGACATCATCATAGGAAATGGCTACCTCAAACCCTTACCTTTCTCTTGGAATCTACATGTAAAAAACAGAGCTAGAAAATATACCCTGGGATCCACACAAATTGATATCTTCCACTTTGGAAAAGGGGAGAGGGGAAATGGAGCACAGAGCTACCTCTCCACAGTAGGTATCAAATGCAGCAAGCATGTGAGCATTAATTTCTTTAACTTTTTAAATAATCTTTGCAATGAGAAATGTTACTTTTTCTGTATTCATTTCTATTCCTTAACAGTATTATTTTTAGTTTAGAGAAGTTATTTAAAAACTATTTCCAGGCTGGGCATGGTGACTCATGCCTGTAATCCCAGCACTTCAGAAGGCCAGTGAGAACATTGTCCGAGCCTGGGTGTTTAAGACCAGCCTGGACAACTTGGCAAGACCTCATCTCTGCAATAAATCAAAAAATTAGCCAGGTGTGGTAATGTACCCCTATAGTTTCAGCTACTTGGAAGGCTGGGGCAGAAAGATCACCTGAGATGAGCAGGTCAAAGGCGTGGTAGTCATGATCATGTCACTGCACTGCAGTCTGGGCGATGGTTAGACTCAACATTTTTTTAAATGCTATTTCCTACTCATTGATAATAAAAAGATCAATCTCTTTTCTTCTACCATTACCCTTTTTTATGTTCTCATATAAGTTATTATTCTAAGGTTTTTAACAGGATGTGAAAAAATGTTCACTCATGAGCTACATGCCTAGAAATTCTTACCCAGTAGGTGGAGATGGAGCCTGAACGGGTGTCTCTGGAAATCCTTCTCTGAGGGGTTCACAGATCAACCATAGCGAGAGAGAGCGCTCATACTTCTGGAATATATATTGGCATAAGTTCTAACACACAGGGTTATAACTACTTTTATTCAAATATGTATTCTTCTAAATATCAATAACTGTTAAATTTATTTTTCCAGCCCAGACTTCTTCAGACCATTAAGTCTAGAGTCTTTGTGCTCTAAATGTTTAAACCCAGCATCTACTTAAGAGCACCTTATTACTGCCTCAAAGGCATCTCACACTCAATACGAACACGACAGAACTAAGCCTGTATGGCCCACCTCGGTAACTGATTCCACATTCATATTATTGAGATAATAGGGGCCACTTCTCTTTACCTGCTAGTGTGGTGGATCACAAATAGGTTTCTCCTATGTTAATCCATCCTTTCAGTCCAGGGACGAATAGAATTTCGTTTCATGCTGCATTTTCAATTCTCAAACTTGTTGGATTTAATTGGCTAGTATTTTTATTAAGTTGGCAAGTGAAATTGAATTGAGATACTCCTTTTTCTCACTCTCTTTACTACTAGATTTTATATCAAGATTAAACAAGCTTAATAAAATAAATCACAGAGTATCTCTATCCTTTCTGTTCTTCATAATAGTTTTTACAAGATTTGGTTTATCTCTCACGGAAAATCATCATGTTTATGCCTTCTTCCAATTGGAGCCACCACCAGAGAGGCCCCTAGCAGCCTCTGCTGCATTTCCCTCTGCTGAGCCCTGTGGGGTGGGAGGATGGTGACTCAGAATCCCCACATTGAGAGTGCTTGTCCTCTTCACAGGCATCCACTGGCCCATCATCCTTCTCATGGACCCCTAGGTTACTCCTGTAAAGGACTCCAGACAGATCCAGGGCAGACTGTAGCCGGGGCCTTAGTGTTGTGTGCAAACAGGTCTGATGCAGGAGAGACCCTTTACAAACTTTGGTGTCCAGACAGATTCCTTGGAACAGGGTATGTAGGAGGAGTCTTTAGGCAGGATAGTAGGATCCCAGCAGTCAAGTGTAGGAGTAAGGAATAGGTCATGAGAACCATTATTCCAGAGAGATATGTGAGTGACCAAAAAGATGGCTGACACAGGTTCTCCCAGGTCATACTCAAATCCTTTATGGCTCCAGGAGCCCTACATGCCAAGGTGACTTTCCACCAGCCTGGTGTGACCAGAACCTCAGCTTGGGGCACAGGCTCTTGGGCAGGCAGGGACAAAAGAAAGGAACTTCAAATCTATGGAGAACATGACACTTCACACTTTATCATCATTTTCTCACTAAAGCTATGGCATGTTCCATATTAGGAAAGTGAGTGCATTTTACAGATAAATCACAATTTTCCCAAATCTAAATGCTGAACAGGTGACAATAAGAGGGGGAGTGGAGCCCCTGAGTTCAGCTCCATGTGGATTTCCTACAGTTTTGAACAAGTCTTCAAAAGCTCCCATGGAAGAAAAAGGCTGAACTCGATCTCCCTGTACTCAGTATTAAAAAAAAATGGTAGGGAGGGCTTTCCTAGAATGGAAAGAAGTCTCCAACCAAAGGGCTTGTCCTGTCCCTGGGTTCTTCCCTGAATGTCCAGCTGAGATGGTTCCTGGAACAGCACGGCCCAGGAGGAGACGGACATCAGGACAGATCTGGATGGCTAAAGAGAAGACAGTGCCCCCAAAAGTGTACATATTTGAGAAAGTGAGGACGATGCAGTGGTAGTGACTAGGACCAAAACAAATCCGAGTATGGTTAGGACATGACACCGAACCTGAGGTGTAGACAGGAAGCCAAGAGACAGATTCAAGGGCAAGTTCTAGAAATGACAGGGAAGCTGAAGCTGCACAAGCCACTGTCTCCATGACAAGAGATTCCCTGTGCAGGGAGGAATTATAGGAAGGAAAGAGTTGGCTAAATGGGTTTTCCTTTTTTAAAATTTTTATTCTACAGATGTGAGGTACAATTCAGGGTTAGGTATACAAACATTGATCACGTAGGTACCCTTGTTGATGAGGTATGCCCCTTCCTCCCCTAGTAGTTTCCCTCAACTGCCAATCCCACCCTACCCCTCCCTGACAGTTTCCCACTACTTCCAAATGCTTTCTTATAGTATTGTAATTGTTCAAGTTCCCCTTATGAGTGAGAACACATGGAACTCTGTTCTTTGTTTCTGGGATAAATAACTGTGTATGATTGACTCCAAATCCATCCAGGTGGCTGCAAAGTCCATATATGTGTCCCTCTTTATGGCTGGATAATATTCCATTGTTTATATGTACCACATTTTTTTATCCAGTCCAGCTTCGATGGGCAAAACGGTTGGTTCCATGTTTTTGCTATTGTGAATAGAGCTGCAACAAACATACGTGTGCAGGTATCTTTTTTGTAGAATAATTTGAGTTTCTTTGGTTATATTCCCAATAGGGAAATTGCTGGGCCATATGGAAGGTTAATTTCTAGTTCTTTCAAAAATCACCACACTGTCTTCCAAAGAGGTTGTACAAGTTTGCATTCCTACCAGTAGTGTAGAAGCATTCCTTTTTCTCCACATCCTTGCCAACATCTATTGTTGTTTGTTTTAGTAATGATGGCCATTCTTACAGGGGTTAGGTGGTATCTCAATGTGGTTTTGATTTGCATTTCTCTGATGATGAGTGAGGCTGAGCACTTTTCATGTGTCTGTTGGCTGCCCATATATCTTCTTCTGAGAAGTGTCTATTAATGTATTTTGCCCACTTTTTAAAGGGCTGTTTGTTTTTTCCTTTTAGCACATTTGAGCTCCTTGTATATCCTAGATGTTAGGCCTTTGTCGGATACACAGTGGCAAATATTTTTTTCCCATTCTGTGAGCTGTCTCCCTGCTCTCTTGATGGTTTCTTTCATTTTGCAGAAGCTCATTATTTTGATGAAGTTCCACTTGTCTATCTTATTTCTTAAGGTGTTGGCCATTAGGATTCTGAATAGGAATTGGTTCCCAGTTCCAATTCCCATAAGGGTTTCTCCTGCACTTTCTAAGTTTCTTATAGTTTGAGGTTTTACATTTACGTCTTTGATCCATTTAGAGCTAATTTTTGTGTATGGTGATAGGTAAGGGTCCTGTTTCAATCTTCTGCATGTGGTCAGCCAGTTTTCCCAGCACCATTTGCTGAATAGGTTCTCCTCTCCCCAGTGGTTGTTGTTGGAGGCTTTGTCAAAGATGAGTTGGTTGAGGAATTGAGGCTTTGCTTCTGGAATCTCTATCCTGTTTCATCGGTCGATGTGCCTGTTTTTGTACTAATACTGGGCTGTTTAGATTACTGTAGCCTTATAGTAAAGTTTGAAGTTGGAATTGTGATACCTCCTATTTTGATTCTAAATGAGTTTTCTAAGAAGTGTTGCAGTATAAACTCCTACTTCAATGGAGGCTTTGAGGGCTGGATTGTGGAAGCTTGAGTGAATGGGACAGGCCTGGGGCTGGTGCTGAGTGAGAGAAGAGTGGACTGGGGGACTTGATACACAGGGATATCCTGTGTGTTGGGTGAAGAGTGATCCCAAACACATCCATATCCTAATCATGGCAGTCTGGGATTAGGTTAGGTTACATGGCAAGGGAATATTCAGGAGGCAGATAGAATTAAGGTTGCTGATCAGCTGTCCCTAAAATGGGGAGATTAATCTGGATTATGCAATGGGCTGGACGTAATCACAAGCATTCTTAAAAATGCAAGAATGAGGAAGACAGAAGATGAGAGGGATGCTATGTGAGACGGACTTGACCCTCTTTGTTGACTTTGAAGATGGAGGGAGATGACCGTGCACTAAGCGATGCCAGCAGCCATGAGAAGATGAAAGAAGACAGCCCTGACAGCACTTTCATTTTAGCCCAGGAGTACCTGTGTCCAACTGCTGATGGTTAAATAATAAATTTTTGTTCTTTTAAGCCACTAATTCAAGCCAACTTATTACAACAACAATGGAAAACAACTATACAAATAAACATTAAATCATATAAAGGAATATATATATATTTTGAGTTGGAGTCTCACTCTGTCACCCACACTGGAGTGCAGTGGCCACTCCCAACCACCGCAGCCTCGACCTGCTGGGTTCCAGCAATCCTTTGGCCTCAGCCTTCCAAGTTGCCAGAATTACGGGCATGCTCTACCATGCCCGGCTGATTTTTTGATTTATTGTAGAGATGAGGTCTCGCTGCCCAGGCAGATCTCGATCCCACAGGCTCAGGCAATCCACTCACCTCAGCCTCCCAAAGGCGTAGGATTACAGGCTGAGCCACTGAGCCTGGCTAGGACTATTAATGTCATTGGAAAAGTGGCCCAATTTCCATTTCTTCTCCCAAAACACTCAAGGAATTTGCTCCCTGGTGTGACTCTCAGCTCTGCTCTCCATCTGTGGTGACATCACAGGCCCTATTTTCAGAGAAAATAGAGTTTGAATGGGATAGTGCAAAATGTGCCCAATATGACACTCTAATTTCAAAAGAAAAGGATAAGCCATGGGATAGAGGGGAGGTAGATGGAGAAGTAGAACACTTGAAGAAAGGCTCTCCCTCAGTTAAGCTGACTTGAGCCTGCTAGTCCCACTGTCCTCAGCTTTCGGGTTCTCAGTTATCAGGGATGTAATGCTGAGCACATGGACCTGATGCTGGAACTTGTCCTGGGGGCCAAATCAGGTTGGATACTCCACCCCCCTGTGGACACACAGCAAGACAGTGAAGGCAGATGTGAGGCCAAAGACCTCCTCCAGCTCAGCTCCCAGAGCTACTCCTGGCTTCTTGATCACAGGAATCAAGACAGAGCCACCTCAGATCCTCTTCAGAGGAATATGAGCTCTAGAATTCTTCACTTCAGAGCCCTGTGCTCCAGAACTCTTGGCCGCAGTGCTGCAGACACCTAAAGTGTTGGAAAAAGGAAAAGTGAGTGTTTCTCATCAGCGAGAAATTAGAACAACTCTCCCTTGATTCTGAGGAGGCTGCATAGCACATGAAGTGGAAGCAGTTCTGGGGTGAAGTCCTGATTTTAGTGGAGGGTGACCATGAACAAGTTCCTCAACCTGCCTCATCTCCAGTTTCTTTTCCTGACCCAAAATGAGAGCATGAATCACATGAAATCATGGGTCTGAAAGCTCCTGCATGTCTGGCAGATGCTAAGTGCATGACTGTAGAAAGCAGCTGCTAAGTGGTTTTCAAAGGTGTCTCTCTCCTCCTATCCACATCTACTGTGAGCTGCTTACCAGAGGGTGGGCTGCACCTAGGGACCTGCTTCTAATGAATTCTATTTGATGTGGATGTTTTCCTTTTTCTTTAATGAGTTATTTTGCAATGACCAATTATTACACACTTATAAAGCAATTATGTGGGTTTCGGAGCTGTTTCTAGTAAAAGTTCCAACTGTGTGTCCTCTAAAAGGTGATGTTAAGCTCTGTGGCTCAGCCTGTAATCCCAGTG